>NW_008606019.1:7689-80103 GCF_000691845.1 Merops nubicus
GTACAGAAAGCAGTAGAATGCTAGTACTTAACTGTATTTGCAAGGGTGCGTCTATCTTTTAACAACAGCAATAACTAAAAAATTTAATTCTTTTTAGGTTGTGTCAATTTGCACAGTTAGTTTATGAAATATGCAACAACCCCTGTCATGCCCCGTCCTCCTCCCCACCCCTGGAAAGAAACCTGGGGGAAAGCTTTAGACCGAAATAGTTAACTTGTGCAGATATTATTTTTTTTCATTTCTTTTTTTTTTTGTGTGTGTGTAAATGTTACTGTTTGTGTAGCATATATTGCACTTTAAACCTCTAAAGCGTTATGATTTTTTTTTTTTTTAACTTAATAACTGCATTGCTATTTGGATCAATTGGAGGGAATAGTCATATGCTGGTTTCAGATACATATTGGAATACCTGTGATGAGCACAGTGGGGTGACAATGTAGTGCCTTTTGAGAATTAGCTGGATTTAGATCTAACTTTCATGCTGGGATCCAGTTGAGCAGCTGATCACTTTCACACATATCCAGCTGAACTCTTCAATATGAGTTCCTAGCTATAGCAGTATGCCTAAGCCTTAGGAACAAAAGAAAATAATGAGGGGGAAGAAAATGACTTCCTCAGTTATTTGGTGCTGGTTTCAGTTTGGGCATAGATATGTAGGATAACATAGATATGTAGGAAACACATCTTTACATGTAAAACTGATTCCAGGCATGAGAACATCATTTGGATGTCTTTAATGGGGGATGTTCATATGGAAAAAATTATTGTTGACTTTAAGAGTAGCCTACATCAGTGACAAAGTCATGCTACAGTGCAGCAGTACTTAATTAGGAGAATTTATTTTTTTTTAAATCCATATTTGTTGTTGCATTTTTGGTGGGTCTCTGGCTTCAAAATGTTTGCCTGTAGCCTAATTTATAAACTGAAATGGGAGCAGAGAAAAAAGAAAGCAGCAAAATAGATGGATGGTGGATGCTGGAAAGGCCTGACTACAGCCTATTTAACATCTCTAGCAGAGAAATTGAAGGTATTGATGTAAGTAACTTGTAATTTTTGTCAGATCCTTCACAGCTAGTACATTAAGGTCTTGGCTGCCGTGTTTTGAGCTGAAGAATGGCTAATCCTCCTTGGATAGTTTTCTGCTCTTCAGTCAACAGACAACTGAAAACCAAACCATGCTAGAATAAGATCTAGGTACATCAGGGAAGCACCCTTAAAACATTTTAGTGCTTCTTTCTCCTTGTGCCTGCCTTAGGAAGCTTCATTTAGCTAAACTCTGCAGCATTTGACAGATGCTGCACATTCTCATCACACATACATTCTGTGAAGGTTGAATACTATCATGGGCACACACGTGGGAGTAGAGATGGAGAGACATATGCATCTTATTTAGAACTCTACATGTGCAAATCTAATTATAATCAGAGAGGCATAGTACATTTTAAACTATTTTATTTTCCTTCTGTGATTGCATTACCCTCAGATTCATCTGTTGGAAGGAAATGTCTGTGGGCAGTGAAATATTTTAGAATAGAGAGCAAGAGAATAAGGCATTTAGCAAACCTTCTGACTCTAACGTTATGTCAATTTCCTAAAGGTAGGTCTACTACATGGTGCCTTTGCAGACTGCTTCTCAAGAGATGAATAAACAGAAAAGAATATGGGAAATATATTTTGCATTTAATATCTGAGACCAGTGTAAGAGGGACAAAATTTTACTGTGTCAAAAATAAAAATTGTTGAGGTGGAGCTTAGCACTACAAAAGTTGGAAAGAAGGAAATGGAGTAGGAAAGTATTTATTTTAAAGATAATTATGACCAAAAGGACCTTATTTTAATGACAGTAACAACTATCTGCCATTTTTTGCATTATGGTCACGGTCCCCTTATTTTGTGTTTTGTTGATTTTATTTTTCTTGGTTCGTTCTGTACAGCCTCCTTTCTATTTTTTTTTGTGCTCATTTCTGTCTTATTTATTGCCAATCTTAAAATATTTTTTTTTTCTTTTCTTGCTTCTTTTCTTCCCACCGTTAATATGCCTGAACTTTTTCCTTATTTCTTGATATGATGGCTTGCTCTAGAGTTCAGGATAACATTTGTCTTTGTTAGGATGTTATATCATGCTGCTTAAATATTTTGTGTGATTTTACTACTAGATATGAAACTGATAACTTGACTCTTCTATTAAACAGTGATTTCTTAAAAGCCTCCTACTTGATATTAGGTAACATATACTCAGATTAAATTTTGGTGGTTTCATGCTTTTATTCCTGATATTCATTTGAATTCTCTTGTTTTATGCAAGTTTCTTATACAGAGTCTATTCTGTAAATAGTTATGTCTTTTAACCAGTATCTCTTGTAGTCTTTTAAAGCTCTTCAGCTTAGAGATTCATGTGACTGTATCCCCTGTAGGACTGACCTCATCACTCTGTCACAGTTTAAATGCAGCAATGCCTTTTCAAATTTGCTATGTTTGCATTTCTAGAGCACCTGGAGTCATGAAATTATCTCTCTTCTTTCTCAATTCATCTTCTTTCCTTTTCTCTCTTTTTTTTTTTTTTTTTTTTTTTTCCCCCTCCTTCCATTTCAAAAAGAAAGGACAGAGTGGGAATGACCTTGTAATGTAGCAAGTGGCTAGTTCTGAACTAGCACTCTGTACTTTGGTTGGTTTCACTGTATGCTTTGCAGTATTTGCTCTGAATCTTACATACAGAAAAAGTAGCAGCTGTCTTGTGCTCTGCCTTGCTTGCAGTGAATGGGGTCCCTTGATAGCCTTCAGTACATCACGTACTATTGAACTTGTTCAGGGCCACTGTTCTTCAGAAGACTACATACAAAATCCGTAGTGTCTCTGCACTGCTTAGGTGATAGTATCTGGGTATATAAAATCTTTCAACAGAGCTGAGGGTATTTCTGTTGCTGTAGGAAAGCTCCAGAATCATGAAAGCTTAACAAATCCAGATTTATATTGTAGGACAGTGTAAAATAGAACTGGAATTCATCAGATAAGTTCTCAATGTAATAAGATTGCATTTTGCTTGAAAGCCATCTGCTGAAGATGTTAAAGTGATTAATCAAGTAAATCAACAGCTAAAGATCAAAGAAACACATTTGGTTTGTGCTGCCTATTAACAGTACACTGGAAAAAGTATTGCTCTTCACCTTTACCAACAGGAGGGATTGTACCATTTTGCTCTGTGGTCAGTAGACTGAATTTGTTTCAAGAAAACAAATTCATGAACCAAGTGTCAAAATTTGTAAGTCTGGTTAAACAAAGAAGAAACCCTTCCATCAATATTTATTCCTTTCTGTTTGTTCAGTACTAGTAGTAACACTTTCAGATGTAGTATGAAAAGGAAATGTGGCATCTCTTATTACTGACTGTTTGCTGAAGGAGACAATAAGAGACACGGATTTCAAAAGGGGTGTTCAGCATACTGTGTTCTATATGAAGAAATGGAGAAGAAATTCAAAGGGTTTTTCAGAAACACATCACAGACATTGTGCCCTCCCCAGAAGCTAAACTTCAATCTGAATAACCCAGCTGGAGCAAATAACAAGTGTATTAATCTGTAAAATGAAAAAAAAAAAAACAAACACACACTACACATTGCTTACCAAGTTTCCTTTGATAGGTCAACAAATATCTAGTGGCCAACTGTTAGCTGAACTTCATAGAAGCAGGGTTGGCATGCTGGGCTTTTACCTACGTCATCTGCAAATTACTAAAACTTTTAAACCTACTGGTTAGCAAGGTCTAACCCATACCATGACAGGGGCAGGGAATGCATGGCTTTTCTGTTGAAGCTCTAATCCTTTGCCTATAAACCCCTTTACCTTTTATACTTCTTTACATAAATTGAATATCAATGCATACCTTGGCGAAGCAGCTGGAATTTAATATTTTTTATGTTTTGGGGTTTTTTGTTTGGTTTGTTTCAAGTTCTGAGTCATGCATTGTTGAGCCTTTTCATCTCACGATTCAGACCAGAACAAGATTTTGTCCTGTATCTTTGCTAGTGTCTGATAATACAGTACAGTAGTGTTGCATAAAGAAGGATGACAACAAAATGAGGAGGGAAACTTGCCCAACCACAGCTTTAAAGATGAGTGCACCTGCAGAGAAGTCAAATCATAATCGTCACAATCACAAGATACTTTGTCAGTTTTATCATAAGATGAAATATATTACTGATATGTTTGGTTTTGATGTGTTAGAATAATGTCAATAATTAAGATAAAGTAACATATGTTACTGAGGTTCCACTTGTAATCCTCTGTAATTGTTTGAGCATTTTGGCTAGCATCTGTTGCTAGTTTGAAGTTAAGACCTTTTATTATTAAACAAGATATCTGCTGGAGAACGCACCAGGCACCTTGGGCTTTCTTTTCGCAGCATGGTGCTGACTTGTGGAAAGAACAGAACACACAGATGATTTTTCCATGTTGTCCCAAACTGGACTGCTTGTTCACACCCTTATGGTACTGCAAAACTTCACTTGTTTTTCATTAATAATATATTTTACTAAGTACCATGATTCTCCTCTGAATTCCTTGGTTAACATTCTTTGAAGTTTTGGGTGCATGTATTTGGCTTTAGGCTGATAATTTTTTTTTTATTCCCAGTCCTGCTGTAGCTCTCTGAATGTTGGTGAAATGCGTGCCTAAGTCAGGTAATTATTAAAGGCAGAATAATGATGAGACTAGAAGAGCTAATGCGTTGTTTTTCCCTGTTAGGAGTACCATCTGAACATCAGCTGTGAAACTGTATGCAAAGAAATTTGGGGCTTGGACTGCTAAACACATTCTTCTCAGTCTTCATTACATGATTTTGTAAGGTGTGTGTCTGAGAACTGTCACTATAATATAAACTAACTTTGAGCTCAAGCTGAAATATTCCCTGTATTGAGTCAGGATCTGGATGTATGTATTTTTAATAGTTGCTTTAAAATTCATATTTGAATCTTCCATTTCTAATTTCATGATCTCACACTGTGTTAAACAGTCATAAGTATAATGTTTGTTCCTCAGAGAACTTTTAAATTGTCCTTAGTGTGCTCTAAAATCATATTTCATTTCAAAGACCTGTTTTTCAAAATGTTAAATTATTAGCTGGAACACAATATAAGTATTCCCTGAATAAAGCTAGTAGTCTTTTGAAAAGGAACTGTTCCTCTGTGGGATTGATAGCTATTAATTCTAATGCTAAAGCTTTGAATCTTGAGACTAATGTTGAATTTAATATTAGCCCAAATTTCTAAAGACCTCCATTGCTTTTAGCCCTGTGTGTGGAGGAAGAAAGGGAACTGCCTTAATATAAACAGGAATTGCAAGTCGGTTTAAAATGCTAATCTTGATCTGCTATTTTTAGAGTTATTGATTGCTTTTGCTTTCTTGCTACAACAGACACAGCAATTTCTTTTCTTTTTGCATACATTCTTCTATATATTATCTTCCTTCTCTGTGATGGTGAAAGTAGCCATACTATAAGCTACTAACTTTCAGGCTGCAAGATTGTTGCCTGCAAATCTGAAGCTGTGCCATTGCCTGACTGGTTAATAAGTCCCAACTTGCAAAACACATGTTTATCCCAGTTAGAAGCTGGCAGCAAAATTGTCAAAAAGACAGAGAATGTTATGAGCAAATTTACTGCAGTACATACCTGTATATTAACACATAGGGAGATTTATTTTTTAATAAAAATTTGTTAGGAACAGGGAAAATTATGACATGGGTTAATTATATTTCACATTATGCATAAAATGAAAAGCTCAGCATTATTCAAAAGCCTTACTCAGTTAAATCTTCCTGAACTTAAAATTCTTATTGGTCCTTAATTAAATTAGGGAAATTACTGGCAAACTGTATTGGAGCTGATGTGTATTTAGGGACCTCTTGAATAAGGTCCCTCATCAATATGTTGTCTTACATATTGCTGACTTAAATCTACCTCTGTAATGCTTCCATCTCAGTTGATCTTTTTCATAGTTTTAATTTAGTTTCCTTCTCATGCATCCTGTATCCATGGATCCCAAAAGAAGGAATGATTAATTGTTACTTTCTGAAGCAAAAGTAAACCTCTCCTTTTTGTGGCACTGTTAGAGTCTTATTGTGCAACTGTCTGGGCTTCTTAGCTATTGAGTATAAATGTAGTGGTTTCTAAGCTAGGCAAATCCCCAGAAGACATAAATAAGCAAGTCAAGAAAAAAACAGACAAGACAAAGGTGATTAAATAGCATTTTGGCTGTTATATCTAACAGTGGAACAGCAGGGTTTTTTAAAGTAATTTTCTCCTAGGTTCTGAATACACATACATACACAAAAGGACATACTTTCACTGACAAGACATTAAATGCCTCTTGTTGCCTTTAGGCCAATCTATAGAATAAAAATTTGGAGATCTGCTAGACAAGCTAATGTATATTTCTGCTGTGTGCTGGATTTAATAACAGTTCTTAAGGATTTTTTATATGGATTTCTTTCTTCTTTCTTAAGAAATTAACATGGAGTTATATTACAGGATCAGAAATTACATAACTTAAACTGTTCTAAGTTAAACTATAAGGGAATTTAGTTTAAATGCTAATGAGATCCATAAGCAGTCTTGATTGTTGCCACTGGGTGCATGTTAGAAAGAGGAAAACAGACTCCAGAAAGATCACTTCATTCCTACATGTAAGTTGCTCTTTTTACATACCTGCTGCTAGAGTATCATAGACGTATGCCTGGATTTGAAAAGCTGACAAATGGCTCTCTTCCAAAGTTTCCTGCCAGTTTAAATTAGTGCTTACCATAAGACCTACTTAGATCCTAAGAAAGCATTGTCCTGTGAGATATCCTTGAAGAACAACCGAGTGCTTCTGGCTCCTGTACATCAAATCTAAGAGTATATATTAATTAAACATAAAGCACTCCATTATTTTTTCTTGCCAGACCAAGTATTTTGTATGTCCACGTCGATAACATCATATTTGTTAAGGAGAGAATATCTGTCTCACAGGAAATGGTATCTAGAGGAAGATTAATCACTCTGCTAGTCAATTATATAATGACACAATACTTTATAGTATGCTTCATTTGTACAGCTAAACAGGTCCTATTGCACCTATTTTATTCCCTACAAAAGTTTCGAATTTCATAAAAGATATAATAGCATTGATTTTTTTTTTTTTTTTTTTTTTTTTTAATTTCTCTTTTCTTTGACTAGGAAAATATGTTTCATCAGTTTAAAAGTATGGGTTTTCTTTTACTTGATGACAAACACAGCAATCAAATGTAGAATTGATTCTTAAAAAAAAAACCAAAAAAACAAAAAACCAAAACTTCACCAAGGTTATCCACCGATTAAATGAATGTGTGAAACAGAGGGCTGTCTATGAGTAGAAAGTGGGTGTCAGAGCCTGATACCTAGTAATTGCTCCTCTCCTGTTCATGGCACAATTTTCTTGGGGAAATATTTTCTGTAAAAGTAGAAAGGAAAGCATCATGATGTTGTTGGCTGAGGAAACTGAGGAGCCTTTCCCAAGAGGAGGTACTGAAACTGCTACTGAAACAATGAAATTGAGGAGGTTGTGTAGGTTGTCAAGATACAAAATTGGGAAGAGCAACTGCAGTCTTATCCTAGTTTGGGTTAGAACAGAACTAATTCTGTGATTTTATTCTTCAGCTAAATCTTTTCTAATTACACTTTCTGAAGTGAACAACATATTTTCACAGTGTCTGCTTCTAGCAGTGATAACACTTTTGTTTAGAGTTACTACCAACGATTGGTATGGAGGCCAAGGTCACTGCTAAATCTTGTGTACCACACGGGTGCAGAGAGTAAAGGCCACACCCACAGGGAGGAGTGGACAGGATAGATGACCCTAAATTGACCAATAGGGTATTCCATCCCATATCCATCATATTCAGTATAAAGCTGAAGGATCACAATGGTCCATTCTTCTTCAACAAGTGACATCTGAAGAGGACTCCATCTGTTTGTCCTTGAATCCTGATCCACGTGTTCCTGAATTCAGTTCCAGAAACCAGATCCTGTATCTGGTTATTTTCTGCCACTGGGTCCAGTCTGGGGACTTTCCCCAGCACCTGCTCCACAGCTTCAGTGATGTAATTGCCATTGGGGTGGGGGGAGGTTCGATACAGGTTTTGTATATTTTTGTATATATTCTGTTTCATTATTATAATTTTCTTTAAAGCTGTTTTATTTTTCTAATTGATAAGTCTCTTACACCTCTTTCCCTTATTCCCTTTCTCTTCCCCTTCCATGGAGGAGAGGGGTTAACAGAGACCATCTGTTATAAGTCTGGGGGTGGCCCTGACCCTAAGCCACAACAAGTTTGTAGTCAGCTACTCAGAGAATGAAAAGGCTCTAAATTTTACTTTGACTAGAATCTAGAAACTTATGACTTATTCTAAGTAGATGTGTCAGACTACACATGACAGTGGACATCTTGCATGTGAGACTGTACTGTCTCCCTAAAATCAGTAGCATGACATTGGTGTAAAATTGGTTCAAGAACTCTTTGGACTCCCATTTAGACTCTGTTGTAGCATGATGATTTTTTTTTTTTTTTTAATTAGGAGCAGCCCTGTGATAGTGTGATGGACAGATTTGACAAGCAAAGTGCCTAGAGTGATATGACAGAAAGGGTTCTCATGTTCAAGAAAACAGAGCTTAAGTGAGGTTATTTCTGGCATTTGCATGTAAGCACAGAAGTGTCTAACAAGCATCATCATGAAGAAATCCCCCAAAGTCTTTCTGGGAAATCAGTGTGCTGGGGTGACTCTCTGAACTGCTTGTACACTATTGCATGCAGCATGGGGAATGAACATTTGAAAAAGCTTGTTGCAGTCATGCAGATGTGGGAGGTACACAGGGCACAGGGCCTTTAGGAAAGGTAGTCTGGGAAGATGAGGAAGGGGGGCTTCCCTTTATGTGAGACAACAGCTGGGATGCATGGAACTCTGCCTAGGGATGGATGAAGAGCTGAGACTTTATGTGTAAGGATCAAAGAGAAGACAGGTAAGAATGGCATTGTAGTGAGTATCTGCTATAGGCCACCTGACCAGGAAGGGTGGACAGCTAAAAGCACCTTCAGGTTCACAGGCCCTGGGACTCACAAAGCTATGGATTGAACGGTGAATGGTTAGCTGTTTCTGGGAAAGAAACACTAGATCCATATTAGAGTGTATTTTTAGGGCCCAGGCAATTGTGTTTCTGGATGCTTTGAGATATTGCAGTGAATCTGTAAAGGAGAATGCGTGTTAATTGCTGAGCATGCAAAATACACTGTTCTGGGGAAATCATGGCTACCAGAAAAAATTTAAGACAAAACAGTGTAGCTGAAATTAAGGTTTAATATAGTTGCAATTTTAAGTTCTTCAGCTTAATACGTTCCATGAAAAACTGCTGTTTGAAAATCTAGGTTTAAGATTAGACGACAAGTATTAATTGAATTTTGAACAATACCAGTGTTAAACTTTCTTATACCACCAAATTCTTAACCTCGTTAAGTCTTAGTTATATTTGGTAAAAAGTCTTTTAAATTGACATAGTATTGGCTCTGTTCTTAATAATGATAAACAGTTCTGAAAGGAGAACAGTAAACTTTTGTTTTATTTATCTCCTCATGTTTCTGGAGATATCAGTTTACGACAGACAGCCCTGTACAGGAGAGAGGAAAATATCCACGCTGCAGGTTTTTTTGACTTCTAATGTCTATATATTACTTTTGCTGATGCTCTGCTACACTGATAATTTGCTTGGAGTTGCTGTTTCTCAAGAACGTTAGGGAACTTAAGATATTTCAAGTGGGTATTTTTTCAGTCAGCCTTTGTATTTCTTTTTGATTAACTTCCAGTAGTAATAATATTGTGTAGTTAGATCTGCTGGTCTCTGCTAACATACTGATAAACATGATAATAAGAATAAAAAACTTAAAGCTTTGGTTTTTTAAGCTGACATAAAATTATACAGTGAACATTATCATGTAGTGAATGGGGTAGTGTCCACACTAACAGGTCACATGCTTTATGGTAAGATAAAAACATGGGTCTTGTCTTTGCTTATCTGCAGGTTTCTTTTAGTTTGTTTAGTTGTGGCAACACTTCCCTAATGATCAGGTGACTGTTTTCTTCTTTCTTTTAACTTTTGCTTAGCTATGTACAATTGTGAAGTGTAACATATCTTCTGGAATGCAAATTTTGTTCCTAGAAAATACTACCAATAAGCAATTACATGGTATAGAATGAGCTATCTGTGATGCTAGCACAAAAATGCAGCATGTGAGAGTAAAGGTATGGGATAATAATAAAGGTGCCTGGGCTACAAGAAGTTCTCCAGTAGATGCTACTTATCATTAAAAGAATGTTACTTGGAGGTCTGAATTAAAACTGATTTCAGGGATAATAAAGACAATAAAGGAAATGTTATGAAAGTCTGTCATGTATAGGAAATTCACATGCATTTCAAAAAAGGAGCAAGACATCAAGCAAGTAAAAAAATTTATAAATCCAAAGCGGCTGTCCAGATGAGGAGGAATAGGTAGGACTAAAACCTTATGTTGTCTCATGGAAACCCAAATTTTTCCCTGGGACGACTACTATTCTGATAGCAGATATTTCTTCCTCACTCCTCAAGGTATGGGGTATTGTTTGTTTATTTCTTTTGGTAACACACTCTATACCTTTCTCTCTTGTGCAAGTTTATATTCACAATGGAAATGTTATCAGTATCAGTACCTTCTTCTTTTTTTTTTTTTTTTCCCCAGAAAGTATGACTTTGTGTTCTTCCCAAGGGTCAGAACCACCCAGTTATGGAATAGTACTGATACTTAATGGATCACTTAGATGTGTGAACCAAAACACTTAAAGAAAATTGGAGAGTTGAAATCCATCCGTGTTAGAAGGCCAATATGTAATTTTACTTCTATTTCAAGTTCAACTTGTGTCATTTTAAGCATTGTCTGTGATATAATGTTTTATTCCCTGGAAAAAAAAGTAAGAAAGTGTAAGAGAGTTTCATACTAATCTTTTTTGTACGATTCTTCTTCTCGAATCAGTCAGTATCATACTACTAATTTTTTTTTTTTTGTAGCATTCTTGTGGACTTGAATCAGTATCACAATGTGTCAAAGAAAAAAAACACCTAAACCCAAAAGTTAGTTATATCTGAAGGTAAGTGGGGAGAAATTATATTTGTCTAATGATCTTTCTGAATCAACAAAAAGTTAAAACTTGAGTCTTTCTCCCCATGTCCACAGAATCTTGGGCCCCTGTTAGAAATTCATGTCAGTACAAAACTTTAATTTGCATATCTGCCTCTCTGGTGCCATGATTTCTCACTGTTGTGTGTATACCTATGTGTCTACCTTGCTGTATTAAAACTGAAGACAAACGTCAGGACGTAGAATATTTAACATGGGGTGGACCTGTCCATTTGGAAAAATTTATTATTCTTTTTCAGTGCCTCTTGTCTGAATCAGTGCTGCAACAGCTGCGTGTTTTCCAGATGCTGGGTTTATGTTTTAGAACTCGAAACAGGCAAGTATGTATTAAGATTGGAAGGATTTGGGCCTTTTGTTTTTAAGCACGCTTTCTAAAAGCGTATATATATAAACAAACAAATTACTATGGTGATAGTAAACATAGAAATGCTAGAGGAACTGGAAACCAATAATGGCACAAATCTTATCTAAATCCACAACTGAATAAGTTTTGCTAAAAGAAATTAATTATAAAAAGAACACTCTTTTCCCAGTGGCATACTAGTTACTGCAGAAGTAGCAAGAAATAAGGCCTGCAATAATGTTATTTTGTATATACAGAAAGATTTTCCTTTTTCCAGTGTTTGATGGAAAGGTTTCAATAAATATTGGTGATTCTCCAAAAAAATACTGAATAAGAATTTATCTGGCTTTAACCTGGCAATAGAACCATAAAACCATTTAGGTTGGAAAAATCCTTTAAGATCATCAAGTCCAGCCATTAACCCAGCACAACCAAGTCTGCCACTAAACGATTTCCTTAAGCACCACATCAACATGTCTTCTAAATACCTTCAGGGATAGTGAACCAACCAATTCCCTGGGCAGCATGTTCCACTGTTTAACAGCCCTTTCCATGAAGAATTTTTTCTTTTTATGCAACCTATATCTCCCCCGGTGCAAATTGAGGCCATTTCTGCTCATCCTATCATGAGACAGGTGAAGAGACTTGGGAGAGGAGACTGACCCCCACCTGGCAACAACTTCCTCTTAGGGAGTTGTAGAGAGCGATAAGGTCTAACCTTGAGCCTCCTTTTCTCCATACTAAACAACCTCAGTTCCCTCAGCCACTCCTCATAAGACTTCTAGACCCTTCACCAGTTTAATTGTCATTCTTTGGATGTGCTTCAGCTTCCTCAGTGTCTTTCTTGTTGTGAGGGGCCCAAAATTGAAAACTGTACTTGAGATGTAGCATTTGAGTACAGAGACATAATCATTTCCCTAGTCCTGCTGGCTGTATTACATCTGATAGAGGGCAGGATGCTATTTGCCTTGGCCATCTGGGCACACTGCTGGCTCATATTCAGCTGGCTGTCAGCCAACACCCCCAGGCCCTTTTCCACTGGGCAGCTTTCCAGTCACTCTTCCCCAAGCCTGTATTATTGAATGAGGTTTTTGTGGCCCAAGTGCATAACCTGGCACTTGGCCTTGTTGAATCTCATACCACTGGCCTTGGCCCATCAATCCAGCCTGTCCAGATTCCTCTGAAGAGCCTTCCCACCCTTCAGCAGATCAATACTCATGCCCGACTTGGTGTTGTCTGAAAGCCTACTAAGAGTGCTCTTGATCCCCTCATCCAGGTTATTGATAAATACATTAAATAGAACTGATAGCTTTAAAACAGGTAATGTCCCACTCAGTATACCTTTCCAGAGGGATTTGACACAATGGAGTACCTACCCAAATTCTTCATTGACGGCTGACAGCCTTGGGACTTACTGGGCACATCAGAGTTGAGCAAAGGAGATGATGATAATGGCTTTCCAGAGGTCATCATCACTCAATCAAAAGATGGAATGAAATGGATCACTGGGTGACTCTGTTATCAGTCTTTTCTGACCTTTCTAGCTACCTTACTCAGACCAATGCACTGCTGAATTGCCAGTGCAAGCATGGCTCTCTTGTGGGTTATGAGATGGGAAGCCAGCATGGGAAACTATTAAGATCATTAAATTGTTTATCTGTCTTGAGCAATGGGTTGGCAAATACAAACCACTTCATTAGAAGAGTGAAATGCTTTTAACAAATATGGAAATTTAGCATGGAAAACTATTATGGGCATGTTTTTATGTGAATTGAAAGTTTGTGTTCAGTCAATTAGCTCTCTTTTACAATCAAATTTTACATAAAAGCATTAATAATTACATATATAGCCTACAACACCATATGTTAATCCACTGGGTGGCTACTCTCTCTTTTTGCTCAGGCCTCCCCTTGTGCCAACAAGGTTGAGAAGTGGGCACCCATCTTTCATCCATGCTGCCAATGTGTCCTGCTTTTGATTCCAGTGCAGATGAGGGCCTTGTCTACTTGACTTGATTCTGGGGTGAGGAATGTAGATGGGAATGACTTTAGAATTTCATACTGCTTTTTTTATGGAACAAGCTTGATAGTGGTATTCACAGGCATGGCAGAATGTCAGTCGGTCGGTTTGTCTTTTTTCCTGTCTCAAATCTGATTTTCTTTTGCACATTGTTTTGCAAGAGTTCATACACATGTATGTCTCAGAATATTCTTAGATAAGTATTTGGCGTGAGGGGGAGAAGTAGCAAATAATCTTGGGAGTCTTTCATCATAGAAGCCCTAGAGGATCCTTGTGACATAAAACTACTTGTACTTAACATAAAACTTACAGTAAATGAAATATTCCTTCAGTTGAAATTGTGACCGTTTGGGAAACTTGCTTCACTCTATCACTTAGCCAGTTACTTTACTGAAAAGGAAAGCATTGGAGGAGGAGTTGGTGTGATTAGCACATTAGCTTAAAATCTTGAACAGTAAAATCTTCATTTTCTCAGTCTTGTCTTTTCTTGTCTAACTTGACAAGTCTGTATGAGATTGTCTTTACAACTTTTTAAATAGTAGTAATCTTCCTTAGTTCTGAATATTTGCTTTAGCTGCAGAATGTACAAATAGGCTCTGCCTTAATGTGCTTGAATAGACATTTTTAGTTTAATGTTCCCTTCAGGGATTCATATCCACAACTTTCAATCTTCTCTTCTTCCCACTTCTGTTTCTGGAAATATCAGCATCTCTTTAAGTATCTCTCTTTCTTCCTCAGGCAGTTTGTCATGAGGTATTTCTCCTGGTTTTTGAAGTCCCTTTAAGTTGACTTTCTTTTTCTTTGCCTTTCTATACAGTTTTGGGTTGTTTTTTTTTTTTTATTTTATGCTTAGTTCCATGTCAGCTCCCTTGATACAGCCTTCATACTTTGGTGATGCTGCTGTTTAAAAAAAAAAAAAAGAGAAAAAAAAAAAAAGCCAACTTTTTTCACTAACTAACTGTCTTCTCTTCTAGCAATTGGGAAATGGAGCTTGTATAAAGGGAGAAGCCTTTTAGAGGTTGAGACTTTGATATTGCAGATATCTTTTTCCCTTATGTAATTTAAAACGTTACAGTAATCTCACGGGTATGCATAGTACTGCTGGCATGCTAATGTTGGGCATATGCACAGTGCTTGCAGGATCAGGACCTTAAAATTTTTCCTGAAAGAAATTGTGTAAGCTTTTTCCTGAGAAATTGTTAAATTCAATCAAGTTGTGTTATTTTCAGTATAATTTTACATGTCCTTTGAGTTTTAAAGATGTATTCTTCTGGTTGGAAAAAACTTTCTCTGCCTATACAGTAGTAACCTGAAATAAAGACACCTTGCCCACTATTTTAGGTGCTCAATTGTTTCAGTAAAAAAAGAGTAAAAACCTATCTTTTTGATCTGACAGTTTCTAGTATAAATGACTAGACAATGTAAAAAGTCATGATGAATTATTTTATTTTTTTTTAGGACACCTACTTTTCTTCATTCTTATAGATTACCATTTTCTACCACTTTCTAGAGTCTTTGTTCCAGTTCCTTTGTCTTACACTAGCACCAGGAAACATTGCCAACAGTTTGTAAGTTTTTCTTTCTTCTAAGTTTCAGAATGACACTTTTTCAGGAATATTTCATTTCCTCGGTGCTGTTCCTCTCCATCACTAAATACAATAAACATGATTCCATAACAATACTGAAATTAGTACTTCATATTTGTGTTAAATCTGATTTACTCTTGTTTGCCATGCAGGTTAGGTTCCCCTGCCTGGAGATGAAGTCAACAAATGTTCTTATCCAAAACAGTTGGTAAGTATTTTAGAACAATTTTTAAATATTGAATAACAAACCAACATATTTCAGCAAATGTTGAGGAGTGGAAAACTGTTGGCGTTCTTTACTTAAGTGATGATTGTTTAATTTTATTCCTACAACACCTGCTTGCTGAATTTTCTATCCAGTGTTATAAAATCCTGAGTTCATTATCATCAGACGAAAATGATTCTGACTGTTTAAAGTAACATCTTGGAAGGAGCTAGATATCATAACACTACTTTAGTATTAAATTAAAAGTACTATTTTCTTTCAGTAGTGGTAATAAGAGCATTATACTTCTGATTTTGCTTGTTTGTTTGTTTGTTTGTTTGTTTTTTTCCACGATGCATGATGGTAAGTACTGTTTACCACCTGTTGGTTTTCTGCTTGGCCAAGGGCACTCTATCTTCTCAGTTTGCTAAACTCTTAGCTCTGTTCATTCTTTCTTGTGCTTCAGTATTCAGTTTCTCACAGTAGCGGTTTTGCTTATGCAGAATACTCTCTTCATAAAACACAGACTGAGTCATGGTTTTGGAAGTAAGCACGCAGTGTCTGTAAATTCATCTTTGGGCTAAGGCATATGCACAGAAATGTAAAAACATGAGGGGAATGGAAATGGGAATAGGGTGCTAAATGAAACTGGTACATGGCACACTTAGCCAAATAAGAAGAGGAGGCTCTTTCTGTAAAGGTTTAGATGCAAAGAGTACGAAGAATGCTGTGCTACAGGGTGCTCTGAATGCTAAAATTATAAATGTGCAAAATATGAGAAACAAATGGGAAAATTCTGTGATGAGAAAATCGATCAAAGGCACTAAATACAGAGATGCCACCTTCAGTTGAGGAAGTCTCTCTCTTGCAAGATCAGGGAATATTTTAAGAAATTATTACCTTATAATTATTTTGTTTACTTCACTAGCTAATCTCTATAGTTTTCCATGGGAGGCAGCATACTGAGCTAGATGGATTTTTGATCTGCCCCCTATGGCTCTTCTCATGTGTGTTTACTTTCTTAATTACCTAGGTAAAAACTGGGGCTCCTGTCCCCCCTCTCCTAGCATTTTAGTAAACCTCAGTGTGCAATAGCTAGTCTCCACAGGCTTCTCCTATTGCTAGTGACAGGAAAGGCTTCAGCTCCAGTGAAGCTTGGTGTTAGTTCTGGAGTGGGAAGGCAATTGAAACCATTCCTGTCTTTTCACTGGCAACAAGGGAAGCATAGAGGGTTTAGTTTCCTTATGCTAATGCACTCTGTGAATCTCCACTGTGATACTTCCCCAAATTGCTTACAATTTAATTTGAAGCAATGCGTAACAATTGACTGTAACAAACAAATAGGAGGAATGATGAGAAATGGAAGAAGAGAGGCAACTGTAATAAAATCATTACATGGTTCCAAGCAACTTCCATCACTTCACTTGTGAGCAGAATGAAGCATTAAAAACAAAGCAGTATGAAATGTAACATTCCAGCATATTTGAAAGCACTGTGGGAATACTGACTCTCATTCAGATGTTGACTTTATGAAGGATGTTTATTTCTGTGCTGAACCTCATAAACCAAAACGTTTTAAAATATTTGTCTAGTTTAGTCTTGTTATATAGCAAGGTCAATATGTTGGTGCAAGGGTCTAAACGTTAGCAAAGCAACCATTTGTCTCTGAATGCTTCTTTTTACTACAACAGTGCTCAACTCTTTTGTGTGGTGCTGCTCTCTGTTCTGCAGTCCTCAAAGAAAAGAAAAAATCCCAAGCAAACACAAACCCCTTCAATAAGCAAGTTCTCTCATGCATTGTCAGACTGAATTACTCAGCATTAGAAAAATAAACCACTAGATTTATAGAGCAGTGTTGCCCTCCTATGTATCATTTGTCTCTATGCATGCATGTAAACATACATAAAGATCCCCAGAATGGCAGGGATGGAAACATGTTTGGGCTAACATGCTTTCCTAATACAAAAATGAGAATATTCTTTCCTTAAAGCTTCAATGAGAAACTAAATGTTTTCAAATCTTCAAAGTGCACTTAATTATAGACTCTTGTTCACCACTTCACTCAAAAGAACTACAACAAAATGTACCTTTAAGTTCTTTTTAGTTGTTTGAATGTTATGTAACCTGGGAGTGGTTTTTCACTGCCTATTTGGGTTGAAATTAGAAGAAGTTATAAAGGAATTTCTGTAAATGGAAGCTCAAAGCATGTTCCTTCTCCCTCATTATGGAGGAAAAAAAAAAAGAAAATATTTCAGTGAAAGCAAGTCTTACCCAGTCGTAGGCAAACAAAGTATTTTATATGCAGATCTATATGTATACAGTTACATATACAGGTGAATATACAAGAAATCTGGAGTGGATTTCATAGAAGACCTTAGGAATAAGGGAAAACAGCTGAAGCTTTATTGATGCAGTTCAGCTTTGCTGAACATTGCAAATATGGGATGTTGAACGAAGAGCTAATAAGAGAATAGCTGTTGGCATAAGAGGCTCACGTTTATCAGCAGGTTCAATTAGAGTTAGGTACCATGCTAACAAAAGATATAGCAAATGTGAAGATCAAAGAAGTGACTTGATTTACAATTACCTCTGGGGCACTGGTGTGGTTATACACTTACAGGAATGAGTAAAAATACTAATGTGAAAGGAACAGTCAGTTCAAATATATCTCCCAAGCAAGATGTAGAAATATTAAATGAGAGAGGAAAGAATTAACACATGGGAAGAATGGAAAACTTGCGGAAGATGAAACCACATGCCATAATTCAGAGTCAGTGTTGAGATTCTCAATGCAGGACATGATGGAAAGAGAGTTATTGTTTGTTGACATAAGTCTTCAATTCTAGAAGCTAATCATAAGTAAGTTTCTGTTCTTAAGCAGTAATCTAAGTGGAGAAAAAAACTGAAGGTATTAACAAGAGATATCAGAGCAGCAGGCAATGCAATTCCAATACCAAATTCTATGAAGATCAGAGAAAGTTCGATAAGGCATAATACAGTGTTTGTGGCAGTTTTGTTCAGAATGTGAAAAATTGATAAGTCATTTGTATTGAAAATGTCATTAGAGTGTAAGGCATGCAGCAGAGAAGTCTGAATGTCAGTGAAATAAAGCAGGAGAAAGTTTTTCCTGGTGAGGCATGAAGCTTCCCTCTGTAAGTCCTGCGTCTTCTTGCTTCTTCCTTTCTCTTTGAGAGAGGGGAAGAAAAAAACAAACCAAACCAAAACATCCTAGGTAGAATAGAAGGTACTGAGTTATGTCAAAATACGTTACTTGAACATTATACCATTGATATTTGCTTGGGAAAAATATTCACTTCTGTGGATCTTTCTATACTGTCTGCATGAGTCTTACTTTCAGGAGACAAGGAGGTTTGTCAGGAGGGACTGATCTGCAACTCTGATGTTACAGTAGGTTTTTGGCAACTCCATTTTGCTATAGAACGTGTGTTATCCATGTTTATTACCTTGTTTGGATGACACTTTCAACTGGCTTTGCTTCAGCATGTCTTTAGAGCCAAAACACTTCCAAGAAAGACTTCCAGGTTGTGACAGGCTTGCCTGGCTTTCTTGGCTGTGCATGTAATATGATGGTTTCCAATACCGATAAAAATGAAAGGAGTAACTACATGATTTTTTGGCATGTATACAGCAAGTTGGACTGGCTGCTAGAGAGGAAATGTGAATTTGGAGTGAAGCCGATAAATCTTTTAGGATGCATAATTAACAAATGGCATTCAGCTGAACTTCAACAAGTCCTAAGGCATGACTTCTAGTTTGAGAAAAAAAAAATAGCATTAACAAGTGATGTGAGGTAAACCTTGCTAAATTTAGTAATCTAAAACTTTTTGAGACTGAAACCTATTCAGATAGCTAAACTTGAGTATGTAGTAACAGTCTAGATACTCTAGGGTAAATGTCTCAGTGCCAAGCTGCCCGCCACAAAAGGAAGCAGGTGTGATGGTCCTCTGACAACTGCACCCCCCCGTGTGGGTGTCCTGGATATAGAAGGCATCTAAATTGGCATTAGTCACAACCAGTAACAACATAACTTAATAGTAAACACAGAACCAGTAATACACAATATAATTTTAAAGTAAGCCCCTACATTCCTAGCATATCTATATCTTTCTTCAGCAATATTTTTTGACATAGATTTTTGTATGCTTTTTATGTAAGCTGTTAGTAAATAGGAGGACAGATCTATAGATCTGTTGTATCCATGTCAAGAAGTCTCATGGAAGGTGGGCAACTATGGTTTTAAATTGAGGAACTCCTTATTAACAGTGCAGTGGTGATTGTTTTACTGTTAAGAACTTGAAACAAAGTTTTTAATTTTACCATATGAACGCAACCTTAGTGAAGTTTAGGTTTCAAAGACTTCAGATGATCTTCAAGCTAGAATTCAAAGATTTTTGTCCTTCACAACTTTGTCTGGTGTGATTTCTTCTTTAAACAAGCACGTATTCTAACTAGAAACTCCTTTTAAACAATCAGCAAAATGAAAAGTCTGTATGGGGTATGTGGAATTGCTTCACCTTGTCCTGGCAACATTTCAGCGCCTGCCAGTTGAGTTCAGCAAGTCAGAGTTTAGACACTAATGAAACTTGCTAGAAAAGTCTTCAGGACTGCTGAAGGAGCTTGGACTACATGTCGTGGTTTCCACCAGAGCAGTCGGTGTGCCAATAGGACTGAAGTTATCTTCACACAGGTCGGTGGTGTGATACTGAAAATATGGCTACATTATCCTTAGAATAAGAAGAGAGAAGTGTCCTTGTAAACCTGTGTGTATACAAGTAGATAAATACAGGGCATGAAGACTGTGATCTGTTTGGGACCCAGATTTGGGAAAGGATTTTCCAAATTCAATAAGAAGTTGCAGAGAATGTGGGAAGGAGAGGGATGGAAGGAATATAATTGCTGATATCAAAGCTACTTAGGGAGTGCTAAGATTAGTTTAGATTGCTACTATGCCTGCCACATCAACTTGTTTCAAGCTACCCAAGTCAATGTAAATCATCTGGGCAGTGAGGGAAGAGTTTCAAGATGGGGATTTTCATATGCTGTTATGACAGAACCCTCAGTTTACTTCTGAAGCGTTTCTGGTTTTCACCTCTGGTTTTCAGAGGCATAGGTAATCTCTAGGGACCTGTGACATGTAATAAGTCCTGAAAAAATCAGTGACTGTGACATCTTTGATATAGCAAAGTCATGAATGATTTTCAGTTGAATGTCTGAATGGGTGAGTCAAAAAAAGGGAAAGATATCGTTTTATCAGAGGAATAGGGCTCATCTGCTGTGTTTCCTCATATAGTAAGGAAAGAATTGAGACTGCAGTGGTTCTCTGTTGGAAACTTGTTGCTACATACTTTCATTCAAGGATGCTTTCAGGTGAAAGCTGTACAGAAATGAGAAAAATTCTGGAAGATTATCAAGCCTTCCTTTTCTCAGTGAAAGTACAATCTGTATTGTTTAGGAGTCTAAAATTATCAGTCACTGTAAATGTTGTTTTAGACTAGTACATATGTGTGTATGATCAAGTTTACAATTAATCGGTTTTTAGGTGAAGGAAATACGTAGCAGTAAAAGCAGTCTTGGTACTTGCCAGTCGTCTTTTGTAACATAACATAAACTGCAGGTACAAGCTGGAGTTGTTCATGGCATTATGAAGTCTAGTTCCTCATTTGCCATTTGCAATAAATTCCCTTTTGTTTCTTGTGACCCTTCTAAACTTCTCTCTTATTAGCAAGACTGGTCTCTGATTGAAAATGTGTGCTGTTGTTCATCCTACCTGGATTAGGACATCTGTTCATAATAGCCAGTATTTACTTCTAAAAAGTTAAAAAGTAGCATAAAGACTTTGCTCATCTATTTTTGATACCCCAGCCTGTAAATTTTTCCACATTTCCATATATGTCTGGGTGCAGGGGGTCTGCCATCTGAGCTTATACACCTTAGTCACTTTTTGGTGCCCTTGGAATATTTTAGCATCTGAAATAGAAAGAAAATTTTATTAACTGCCATAAGAAAATTATGAGGGAATACAACAAACTCACCTTTCTTTTCATGTGAGACCATTTGCAATTTTCTTTATAAATTAAAAATAAATTCATGTTCTCAAATTTCCATTCAACTAGGTCCGTATTTAAGGAAACTTTAATATTTTTGTGTTGCTATGGGTGCTTTGCTGCTTCTGATTCACCAACGCATGACTAGGCTCTCTCTTCTGCCTTCTTTCCCTTCAAGAATTTTTATTCCGTTTATTTGGAACAGGTTATTTATTTTCATGTTTCTCAGCACTGAATGGAAAAAACCCTAGGATTCATGCAGGCTGCAGTATTAGATGCCATTTGCAGTTTCCCATCTAAGGCTGAGAGACTCACTGCAAGAATAAGGATTTCACAGGAATAGTTGGGAACTTTATAGAAGTGATATTTATACTTCTGGTGAAGAGTAATGTCTGTCTTAGTTCCTGAGATGCAAGAAAGTACAGTGAGGTACAGTTTCTCCTCAGCTTTGGTACACTACATAAGATACCACAGGGAAGGAGGAAGAGAGACTGGACAAGCGATCAGTAAAATCAACCTGAGGCTGAAGGGGAAGGGATGTGTTGGAGAGTGGTAAAGGTCAAAACACAGGGATAGAAAAACAGGGAGAAAAGCTGCAGATGTTCTTTAAACTCCTTGTGTTCATTTTTCTCTCTACTTCATCCTTTCTATTCTGCTTTTTGCAACTGCATAGTCTCTATAGCTTGAAATATTTTCTAGTATTTTTTGTTTGCTTGCTTGCTTGTTTGTTTGTTTTTTTGTTTTTGTTTTTTAAGCCTTTTATTTTGCTGTTTGATAATGTGAAAGTCACTGACAACATTGTATCTTGGAGGCAATGCTTTCTAATAGTTACAGAGGTGATGTTCTGCTTCTCATTATGATTCTGGTTGAATAAAACTGCTAAATCATACGTAGCATGCCATCAGAAGAGAAATGTATACAAGAACAGAGTTCCAGAGTCAACTTCTCTTGGAGCACACCTGGGAGAGACCAAGGACTGACTGCCCTTCAACCCTCATCAAATTCTTAATATTTATTCTTAGCAAAGAAATTCAACATCAGTTTCTTTTCTCTTCACTGAAATTTGAAAAATCCCAGCCCTTCCAAAGATATGAATTTGATACAGGCCCAGATAATTATTGCAGAGATGTAAGTATTTATTACAATATCATATAAGGAATAGCCTCACAGCAATAGCTGAATAAATTCACATTGGTCGACACAGGGCGTATGTTGTAAGTGGCATAGGTAGAGGCATACTGTGTAATAGCATCTTTACATAAAATCTCTGAGTAACATAATCAAAATGCTCCTGTAAAATAAAGTAAATCTACTATATTTTATTTTTATTGGCCTGGAACATTTATCTATTTTTTCCTACTCTCTGAAATATATTAACATATATCTGTTTTGTTTCTTTTCCTCTTAAATATTCTTTACAGAGATGAAGTACTAACATATACTTGTTGTTGGTTTTTTTAGTTCTTTTAACTCTAGAAGTAATTTGTAGTATTTTCATATTTCAAAATTCTGCTGTTTACCAGATTGAATTTTTCCCCTGTTCAATTATTAGAATGCTATTCTGTTTTCAGAATAACAATCCATGTAATGATTTTTGACATGGTTAAAAAGACATTGATATTTGGCATCAAATTATCTACAGGAATCCTTTTGGTATCTGATCCTTACAATACAGATTATAATAGAATGGAGAAATAATGTAATGCTCATTTTTTTTTTTTTTTTAATTTTTATTTTGAGTTTGAAGAGCCAAATGCAAAGAGAAGTGGAGGGAGTACTTTGAAGAATAAGAGCAGGGTGTCTTATGGCAGCTTTCTTGCGTGATACTATTTGTTGTTGCAGAAATGAGGTAAGAAGACAGCTGTTTATGCAAATAAAATGTCTCACAAATCCACATGAGAAGGTGTGCACAGCACTTATAAGAAAAGAAATGTTCCCTCATGCCCATACTGTGTCTGTTTCCTGAATAAATCCCACACCAGTCTAAACTCCTGTCTGCCAACTTGTGTTAATGAATATGGAACTTGCCGAAAAGCCAAAGCATAATGGAAAAAAAAAAGAGCATAAACATTGCTTTTAGTTTGGAATGAATGCATGACTAATCCAAATTAGATATACAGCACTGCCCATTTCAAAGGGCAGGCTTTCTGGCTGGCTTTGCTTGTTTGCTTGCTCTAAAGAGAAAAAACAGAAATACAATGAAAACTTGGCTGAATGCAATGGAAAGTGGGTGAGAAAAGGATAGAATTTGATTATTAAAATTGGGGGGAAAATATTACAGAAATGCAATAATGTATATTGGTTTGGCATCTAGTTGAAATATTTAATTTTCTTAGAAAACAAAGTATTTCTGATGGGGGAAAAAAGTGTCAGGAATTTGGTGAGGTTTCTTTTTTTCATGAACTGATCATATTGTCTATTTCATTTGTAAGGGATACAGTGTAGCCATGTTTTGTCTACTTAATTTCAAGTACATTTAAATGCAAATAACTGAAAAACAAGTAAAGTTTCTTCTAACTGGCTTTGGTATAGACAGAAAGGAAAATGGAAATAGACATTTCTGTGTGAGACAGGGCTATAAATGGTTTGAGACCTGAGCTGAAATGATGGTAGAGTATATAAAAATTTCAAAGTAGGTGCTCCCATGGTTGTGCTTATTGTTATGCCTATGAAATTCTCTGGTTTATGTAAGTCAAAGACTAATTTGTTGGACTTGGGTATATCTTCTGGATCTTTGTAGTTTGTGTGTTTTTTTTTTTAATAATATATCTCAAAATGCTATGTGACAGACATGAAAGAAACAGAAGTGAAGAGGAACTGTCATTCCTCTGACTTTGGTTGAATATTTTCCATTTGCTTGTGGAATTCACTGGGCTGAACATTAGTTCTTGATTGCTGAATATCTGTCGATAGCATTGAAGTTCACCTTATAGTGCTTTGGCAGTAAATATTGTTCTCCATGTTAGAAAACAGGCAAGGAATCTGATGATGTTTTACAATTTTTTATCAACTTGATGGTAAGCTGAACAGTATGGCAAATGAGACTGCAATCTAGAAATAAAAATATTTCTAACTTAAAATTTCTAACTTAAAATTCTAATTCTAACTTAAAATTTGTTATTTGGTATTGTTGAATATACAGAGTTGGCTGGTAGTAACTTTTGTGAACTTCTGTAGCTGAATTTCTTACAGATAGGTATATGGGAAAGGATATGTCTAATCTTACACAGCATTATCACTTTGTATAAACTGTCTTTAGTTTTTTCCTATTTCTTAATGGTGGCTTAAAAAAAAGAAAAAAAGCAACACAAATCCAGCTCAGCACACAAGCATCTATAGGGGGGGGGGGGAAACAGCATTGAGCTCCGAGTACAAGACTTTCTTTGGATGCTCAAATACGTGTTATTTCATTGCTTAGGAAAGCAAACTAATCCCTCCTAGAAATTCTATTGTGTGGAGCAATACTGCTACCAATAAAAGCGAACAGCAATTTTCTAACTGTAGAAATCCATCACCTAGACTATGTTCCAATTGACTGATGATAGTAGGACTAGTCAGTCCTTTCATGGACTAGCCATCATAATAAGGGAGAAAAATAAACCTATGAAGCCTCTTGAAAAAAAAAATATTTGCAGTAGAAGAAATAAAACTCAAGAATTTGGTTTTCATTCCAACGTGCTTGAGGAATGTGCTCTAGTGACCTAAGCTCTATCTCTTTCTTCCATAGAAATGATGAAGGTTTCTAAAAGTCATAGTCATGATTCTTTTTTGGAAGAATAGAATGAGGGGAAAAGTGCATGTGAAGAATAACAGAGATGGCTTTCTTCTTTTAGGTTCCAGTGCTGGTGTTACAGAAGCTGACAGCACTGGTATCCTTTAATTTGAGGGGAAGTCCTACCGAGATGCTACAGATATGGTATAAAGCAGATACAAACCTGACAGAATTTACAGTGACCTGTTTTTTTTTCTGCTAAGCTCAGAAAAAGAAATCCCCTTAGTATGTGATAACTGAATTTTTATCCAAGTCTTCATTTCACTTCATTTACACAGACTATCATTGTACAGTATACATGAGAGAGTGACTAAGAAGGTTGTATGTGGTAGGACTTGCTATCTGGGTGAGAGTAACTTTTATTAGATTACGATTGTGGCTAATTTCTGTTTCAGAAGAATGCCTGATTTGGAGGGAGATCTTACTATATCCGTAAAGTTGTGAAAAGTTTACATCAGTTAACAGCCGAGGAAAGTCAAAGATTGGTATTGCCAAGGTTTGGGGTTTCCTCCTTTCCCACACTTTGGGCTCAGGACCTGTTTCTCTTTTACTCAATTATTTGGAACAATGATTATTGGTTATGGCTCCTCTTTAAAGAAAACAAAGTTTATCAGCATTGTAGGGGAAATTACAAACTGTGATCTAGAGAAGAGGACACCTAATGTCCCCACAATCATGGAAATCTAAGCATTAGCAAAATACTCTTTCAGAAACCAACATAACTGGGGAGCAGAGGTTTGCACTGATATATGAACTCCAACAAGAACTCCTGAAGAACTAGAGCTTATGAACACCTCACAGTGTGCCTCATTCGATGGTGACTGGTACAATTTGAACAGTGGTCTTACTTTTCACAACCAGCACTCTTATCTGGCTAAGTATGATAAGGAAAAAGGCAGAGCAAGTTGCAAGTATCTTTCTTATGCTTCTGGCAGCTTAACAGATACATCACATTGATCTCCTGGGCATCAGGAGTAGGAGAGGAAAGATGATAACTCTCATCCATCAATGATCATGAATATGTGGACTAAAGGTGGATTGCCCAGTAGAAGATTATGGTGCTTCATACCCAGAAGAGCCTCCCTTCACAGCACCTGAAGGAGTTTCTACAGCCCTGCTTGTGCCTCTGACTGTAGTCGAGCTATCCTGACAGGCTGACACTGAAGTCAAAGGCCATGAGGAGGGCACCAGGTTCAGGTGTCCTTTTTGTCTCATTTAACTGAAAGGCTGGATTTCTTCAGTTATTGAAAACTCCAAGGTTCTCATTGTATAGACTTCATTAGAAGACTGAGTGAAAAAGGAGTGTTTTGCTGGGTTTTCTTTGGTTTCTTTGGTTAAGAATAGCATTGTGGCAATATTAACTAACAGAAAGGAGGTTTTTTTGTTGTTTTGTTTTTGTTTGTTTTTTTTTTTTCTTTTTTTTTTTTTTCCTCCTTCCCCTTTCTTCTTTAACCCCAGCTGGTAACAGTGCATATCTTTCAGTTCCAGCAGCAAAGCTTTTTAGGACTTGTGTACACTATTCTCATACTGGCAAGCTAGTAGAGAAATTCATGCAAGTCTTCATATTAATGATTCCCTGCATGGAAACAGCTGCTACCACACATGGAAGCCCCATGGAATTTTCCCTTTAATTTTTTATATGAAGCTTCTGCCTTCTCTTGGAGAAGGAACAAGACATAAAATGTATGGCAACGCCTGAAATTTTAAAGCCTGCCCTGTACTTGTGACTGTCTAAACCCCTAGGTGTGGAATGTGACTCACTGAATAAATTCCTATAATGGAAGAAGACTCAGTGGAGAGAGCCAGGGGTAATGTATTCATGAAGTTCAGGGAATAAGGCAAAGAAACTGACTACCTCAACAGAAAGGGGAACAGAGGATGGCTTTTGTTCTAGATAAACAATTATCAACAGTTGAATGAATCATTTGGTGATACAAATGTCTCCCTGAATCAGCCAAACCAGTGCGGGGGCCGTAAATACATGGCTCAGTCCAGCATGGTGCATCTAAACTGGACAACTAGTAAAATAACTTGGACTACAGCAGCAGATTTGAGCTGGTTTCACCTATGTATGCCTTCCTGGAGATGGGGGATATTAAATGTTACATCTTTCACACATGGAATATCTGAGAGGAGCTGGTGAGGGTGTTTTGGACTCTAGCAGTACTAGAGGTGGATAATTGCCTGGAGGCTGAAGTGTCTCAGTAGACCAGAACCTTGATTTGATAGAAGGCTTACCAGCTGATTCCTCCATCTGTATAGGTCATACAGTTGGCCTCCTTATGCTGTATGCCATGTCATCTGGGATTGTGAAGTGTCTCTGCAACTTCTCAGAGTTATGGAGGCACTTTTCCAGACTCGTGACTGTAAATACCTGGATTACCACCTGGGTACATTATTCTGTGTAGTGGCAGTTCTACAGTATGTTGTGGTGGAGGAAAGCAGCATTCCACTCACCCATTGAGATCTTCCTTTAACATTGCAAAGTGAGTATAGCAATATATAAAGGTTATTTTTCTGGGCTACAGAAAAAGTAGACTTGGTTGGAGGGACCAAGTTTGTGATGTTGCTGCCTGGCAAAATATGCTCCTTCTCCCCTGTGAGTCACTGTAAGAGTTTTTTTTTTGGCCTGGCTGTCCTTCTGTGTATAATTATCACTATGACATCTCTATTGAAAACAAAACAAAACAGAACAAAAAAACTGCTTAGAAGAAGAAAATAAACAGAAGAACCAGGGGATCTTTTCAAAGAAATTATTCTCTTTAGCTTCAACCTATCAAATCTCTCACTTCATACAGGGATGCCAATGATGCTGAGTTAAGTATATTGTTCTCTTCAAGAGGTGTATAGGAGAAAGGGGCAGTAAGCCTGTTTTTGTTATGTAGAAGTCCTGAGGAATAGAATATACTCTATATAGCCATTAATGAAGAGTACTCAGAAATTAAATGCCTGTCAGTTCCTAGACGATTCCCTGATATTGGAGCACATACCTGTGGTCACCCAGATGTTGCACGCAAGTGTATTCAGCACTGAGTCCATCTCCAAATAAGGATGTTTAACTACATATTGGACACTGTATTCTCAGATTATTTTGTTAAGTCATCAGAGCTAATTCCTAACATGTCAGAGCCGATCTATTGATTTCTAGTTCAATACTTCTCTTGTTTTCTTGATTAGTTGCAACACTATCCGGGAGTGGTACATATTTTTGTATGCAGTGATTTAGTCATTGTATTGCAAAATTGCTTGCTGGGACTGAGTGGAGAAACTTCTCAGCCTGTGAATCCAGTCATTTTAGTTCTAAGTGAAAACAGTTTGTTCTTATTTTCCTTTGGTAAAAGATTGGAAATAAAATATTCATCACCTTCTGAAAAATTCTTATTTCATAATTTAGGAATAATTTCCCTCCTCTCCTGTGCTAGATGTAGGCACAAAGCACGTTAATTGAACAGTGAGAGATGTGAATTTTCTAGCAACTTGCAATAAGGTATATGATTAGTAGCAAATATTCCACCAAAGTTTTAACACTGAATGGCTAAATTGATTTTATAAAATCACATTTTGAAACCAAAAAGGAACTATGAAGCTTCATTCCACCCCTGCTGCCACTCCCCGTTTTCCAATTAAAACAAAATTCAGATAATGGTAGAGCAAGAATTATACCCAATAGAAGCTCACTGTGAAGACCTAAAGCCATAGAAGCTTTGAAATGTGAACAAATGTACAATTTGTACATCACAGAGGCTGTTCCAAGCTAGCAGGCAGCTTATTGCGTAAAGCTGTGTGCTAGCTGCAGATCACTCCATCTGTGTCCTTGCTAAAGTAAGGTTCCTGACAATTACTGTTTATATTAAACAGGGGGTTGCTTACGGGTTGTAGCCAGGACCGCAAGGTAGTTCACATACTCATAAAGCTATGATGGGCAAGGAACTGCCAAATTATCTAAATTTTTTTTTCATGTTTCAAGGGTCTCTGTTTTGGAGGTCAGTCTGTCTGTCTAAACAACACAGAGAGCTATTCCTGTAGAACTCCTATTCCTGTTTTATCCCAAATATCCTACACATTTCTTGAATGACTGACATATAAAGAATTTTTCTCTGCAGCCTACTTGTAAAATAAGGAAAATATTTCTTTTTATCACGCATAAGAAAAGTTAAGTATTTGTCTGAGAATGCTTTCAGTCATTATACTACCTTGTGCAGGAATTGATGATACTGTCTAGAGTTGCTGAAGAGTACTGTAATAATCATAGAATCATAGAATTCTTTAGGTTGAAAGAGACCTTTACGATCATCAAGTCCAACCATTGAGCCAACACTACTAAGTCCTCTGCTAAACCAGATCAGAATCTGTCAGGGCTGGAAGGGACCACAAGGATCCCCCAGTTCCAACCCCTCTGCCATGAGCAGGGACCCCTCCCACTAGATCAGGCTGCCCAGAGCCTCATCCAGCCTGGCCTTAAAGACCCCCAGGGATGGGGCCTCAACCACCTCCCTGGGCAACCCATTCCAGGGTCTTACCACTCTCATGGTGAAGAACTTCTTCCTCACATCCAGCCTGAATCTGCCCACTTCCAGCTTTGCCCCATTCCCTCTAGTCCTGTCATTACCCGATATCCTAAAAAGTCTCTCCCCAGCTTTCCTGTAGGCCCCCCTAAGATACTGGAAGGCCACAATAAGGTCACCTCGGAGCCTTCTCTTCTCCATGCTGAACAGCCCCAACTCTCTCAGTCTGTCCTCATAGGAGAGCTGCTCCAGCCCTCGGATCATTCTGGTGGCCCTTCTCTGGACACGCTCCAGCAGGTCCACATCCCTCTTGTAATGGGGGCTCCAGAACTGGATTTTTTTTTGGATTTTTTTTCCAAATTTTATTGACATTACAACTGCGACTTAATTACAAAGATGATTACTTGCTTATGTCAGTTTGGTTTTGGTATCAGATTGAATAAATTATCAATGAGGTGAAAGTTATGTTTTTAGATAATGTATCCTTTATTTATTTATTTTATTTTTCTTTGTTAACTGAACAAAACCTAATTCTGAAGTTCCTGAAACAAATTTTGGAAAGTTTCACCAATAATGTTTTTATCAATATTTTTTATGGGCAGAGATAAAATCAGATAAAATATTTTTGAAAAAAAAAAGGGTTTTTTTGCCTATATTTATAAAATAGGTTTTATGTTTAAGGTCAAAGAAAGTATTTGACATAGATACAGAAAATTGTCTTCAACTGTACAGATTTGCAAATCTCTGGAATGCAGACTCCTTGTCTGCCTAATTCCTTTATTTTTTATTGTTGGTCTTTATTTTTGATGGTTTTTTTAGATAGAACAAAAAACTTCCCAGGAGGGAGAATTAGGCTCTATATATTAGTATGAGGAGCTAAAATCTTCAAAATAAAGATGAGATATCTCTTATTTTAAAATAATAATGAAAAATTACTAAAAATTAACTTAGTACAGCCTTCTTCCACTCATGCTTATCTTCTGTGTGTTTAGACGTTTTAAATTTATTGTTCTTAGTTGTATTTTATTTAACATACCAGATACATAAATGTTAGCCTATGTATTTCATATGGCTTGGCCTTATGTTAGTATTTCATAAATGCTTATTCCAAGACACAGTTTAGTACCTTGGCTATTATTTTTACTGTAAATAATTTCAGTGAATCATCCATAGATTAACTCATGTTAATGTAGGAACAAGACAGGCTCATGAATAACTTTGTTCTTCAAGTATTTACATGTTTAATATTTCAGAAAATGGTTAGAACATTTTTTATGAGTAATACAAACCAGGCTTTGAAATCAGCTTGTGCTAAGTGCTCTATGTTGAGGAACTGATTTTAGAGGGTATTCTCTCTTGCAGCACACTGCATTTTTCCCTGTGTTTACTTTGCACCCAACTAGTCATGGCAATGTTTCAGTTTATGCTTGAGCTGCCCTTTCCCTGCTTCCTTGGAACTAAGACTAGACTAGACCAACTTCTAAATTTTGAGAGATAATGAAGTTACATCTGCACTATAGTTATGCTTTTAAGGACAACTTCGACATCCTTGCACTTACCCATGGTACTTGCCTGGATATCGGTACAAGTATAACTGGCACTGCAGAGTGTGGTGTGCCTGGCCACGCTTTGCTGTGAAGCCTCTGAGGTGCATGGCTTCTCTCATCTTTCCAGCCATCTCTCTTCTTAAAAAGGAAATGCTGTTTGGTGCTGGCAGAAGCAGGGACTTTCACTGTTAATATTTATTTTCTAGGTGTTGATTGCATTTCTATCACACTTACAGAGTTGAAGAACTGCTTTTCACTTGTGCTTGCTAGCAGAATATCATATGTGGTGTTTCTCAGCACAAGACTGATGCTTCAGATTCATTTCTTCAGTTTCATTTCTGTTAAAGTATAGACTTCATTTGGTCAGTCCAGCTGAGCTACGTCATGGCTTCCACTTGCCTTCCTGGCCCAGAGCACACGTTTGATCAGCCATGCATCATAACTGAAGGTATTTATAATATTCACCTGAAAATACTCGGAAACCATGTGTCACTCTGTGATTACATGTGCAGACATACATGGCTGTCATATAAGTCCTGTGAAAACTTAGCCTAGATATCAGAACCCTAGTTGACTGAAAGAGAATCATTAGATTATCCACGCTCTCTGTCCATGGTAATTATGGGACACAGAGCAGACTTACAAAACAAACTCTGCCAACCCAAGCATAGCATCAAAATAGCATCAGTAGCACTTCAGAAACTATGGCAGCACATGCAGCACAATCACTGGAGTTTGAGTGTAGGACAAAATGTACTAGTGATCTTTGTTTGGATGCCACTGTGAAAATTTATAGAAAAGATGGGCATAGAAAAGTTACTGAACAGGTAGTTTGATTAAAAAGAGACCAAGAATCTTAGATCTCCTGAAGGTTCAAAAATGAGAGAAGAAACCGTGGCAATGTTGAAATGACCAGGGGCAATTTTTATGGAAGTTCTTACATAACTACCTTTAGTTGATGCTATTAATTTTAAGAGATTTCTAGGTGTAATAAAACATGAATGTTTGGTAAGGGTTAATAACATATGAACAAACCTAAGTTTTTTAATAGCAGCAAGATAGACACAACGCTGTATGGAAAATTATTTTATCCTTAAGAAAGGTAAATCTGTGGTGTATTCATGAAGTTTGATTTATGTTTTAGTTTTCTATATGCTTGTATGGGTTTGATGTGTCTTGGATTAAAGATGGCACATTTGAATTCTGAGTTGGTAAGATTTCTTAAGTTTTTGGAAACTTTGCTCATTTATTCATAAGAATCCTTCAGTTTTCTTTGGTATTGCCACATTGCGTACAAGCCATTGTAATGGTCCTTCACGTCTTTTAGGTGAGTTGGCTGCAGTTAGCATGACATTTCACTAAGGTATGTTGATGTACATAATATTATCTCTAATTACCTACAAATCTTATTTGGCATAAGCACAATTTTTTCCCCCTAATCATATATTTGTACTAATCATCTTTCAATAAATTATTAGAGCTATAATTTATTCTATTACAAAACTAGATAAAGACTAAGAAGTTGAGAAAGCATCTGCATTTTCTATTCAAGCCAATTTCTTACAATGTTGAAAGGTTAGATTTTCACTAGTCTAGATTTAGATCTGCTGTATAAAGATTGGAGCTATCTTTTATTTCAATGCCTTTTTATCTTGATAGCTTGCAGTAAGTTCTGATCCAGTTACTGAAGTATATTTCCCAAGAAGGACACTCTGGGTAATAACTTTTTGTCCTGGACATGCCTTATACTTAAATGCATGATTTATAAATAGCCTGTAAAATGAGCTACATTTATTAATATCTAAGTAATCACACAAATAATTGCTATATTGTGTCAAATTCAAAATATAGCTTCAATGTTTCCATTGAGCTTCTGATTTTCTTTTTATTCCCAGAAGAACAAATCATTCCTTCAAATATAACTCTTCTGCCAGTTGTTAATGCTAACAATATCAGTTTTTTTTTTTAAGATAAAATTGTGACTTGAACTTCTATAGCTCTATTGCCTTTTCTAAACCTGTAGAACTTTTTTTTCTTTTTTCTTTTTTTTTTCTTTCTAACAATACTAGACAAGACCCATTTTAGTCAATGTGTATTCTCCCTCCAGAAAAACTTTTTACCTTTTCCACTAGAGAATAATAATAATAATAAAAATTATTATATTTATTGTTCTTATGTACTATTTTTTATAGGCAAAGCATAAAGTATTCAGAATTACGATGCAAGTACCATGTATGCAAGTACATTCAGGAGGATGTGTACAGACATAGAAGTGCACAATTTGCAGACAAACTCATGGGTCAAATGACACTCAATAGTCACGGAATAGCAAATGGGGCAGTGGGTGTCATCCTCTGTCTTAATGCAATGGCTTTACATATTAGTCTGACATGGAGACACCTGATCCAACAATCTCAGTTTTCTCTCTTTCTGCTGCTATGAAGGTGGAATGGGAGATTTGAAGCCCATGCCATGCAGCCCTTGCAGCAGTCTGTCTTATGATGATGCTCTTGAAACCAAATTTCTGAGAGCTGCTGTTACGCTGCTCTGATAGGTGTTTGTGGCTTTTAGTCCATTTCACCATAGGTCTCAATTGGGTGCCAATGAATAATGTTTTCATGACTTGTGATCTGTCACAAGGGCAAGTGAAGCTGGCTTTCTAGACATCTTTTGGAATGGAAATAAGAATTAATCAAGAATTTTCAGATAAAACATTATTTCTGACAGAAAATGTTGAATGTCTTTAGATTAAAACATTGGAGAAAAAAATGTTCCATTGATCTTTCTTTCTTGAATAACATTTTTACTTTATTGAAAGAAATTCTGATTTTAATTTCAAAGGTTTCATATATTAAAATAACATTAAAATGTTAATTGAGATAACAATTTTCTCTTATTAAATCAATAACTTTTTATTGATCAAATTTATATTTTTGTTTCTGGGAATTTTGATTTAGTATTGTGCTGAAATTCCATGTTTAACCAGGATTAAGAATATCTATATTTTTAATAGAATTAACCATGAAAAAGAAATAACCAGTTTCTAGCCAGCTCTGTTTAAAGCATAAACCAACTCACAGCAGTCTGAATAGTCTAACTTAAAACCCTTCCTCCATTTCATATATGTACTTTGCACAGATTTCTGTCCCCAAAGTATCTTTATTCTCTGTGTACTTGTTCCTTTCCCTAGAAAATTAGGATGATGCTTGTCAAGAAAGGGTGAAGAGGTATAAGAGAGCAAGAGTGTCAGTGTACAGTATGTCTGTGAATTTACAACACACTGCTATTTCCACAGCAATTGTCAGCATGAACACTCCTGTTATTTAATATAGTTTTGACTGACTATAGTTTTCTATTGCCTACTACTATGCTTTAGATTCAAAGCATACACTGTCCTTCAGTATCCTTACCAGAGAGACAAACCCTCAAAATCATTTACCACAGGAGAGAAGTCACCAGAAAGAAGTTGGTGCTCTGTAGTCTGCAAGAGGTTAAAAAAAAAACAAAAAAACAAACAAAACCAAACAAAAACCCAAAACATCTCAGTGGTTATAAGCTATCAACTCTAATTCACTCAAACTGTACTATGAACATTACTCAAGGAACACAGATTTGTAGGAAATCACCACTTTGTTGTCTGTAGTTAGCTTCAGGAATCTTTACTGAGATTATTTTCTCAGTGGTGAAAAGTCCTTTTCCTGTGTCTAACCAAAGATCAGTACAAGCATTTGATGATATGCAAATAACTGTGCAGTTACCCATAAGTATGAGGACAAATCTTTTGAGGGCTCTGTGTATGTATATCTCTGTGTTTGCATTTACAAACACTGTGGGATATTGTCCTTATTAAAAGAAACAATATTTTAAAGTAGTTTCTATTTATTGTTACAATTTTTGTGGACATCAAAGATCAACTATAGTCAAATTAGTTAGCTCATATTGTTTTGAGAAACATATATGGGCACTGGTCAATAGAAATTATAAATGAGAAGACAGCTTTGGGGCTAACCAATTACACTTAACCCCAACTTTACAACAGATGGGCATAAGTATAAGTCTTCGTTTGTTCATTTGTTTTTGGGTTAGGTTGGTTGGTTTGTTTGTTTTTTTAAATAGGTGTATTTCTTAGGATATAGCTTTTAATTGTCGGATGTGGGAGTTGATCTTGTACAACATTAATTTGTGTGTGCCTATATTTGAAATCGTTCACTAGTATACAATTATCAAACAGATTTTGAATTCTGGACACTTGAAAAATGGATTTTTTTTCATTACTATTATATGATCAAATTCTTATCATATAGCACTAGGAATGCTTCTGGTTTAAGCATTTTTGTTTCCTGGCTTTTGACTTTCTGAATTTCTCATTGTAAAGAAATGCTAAGGCATACACTCATGGAATTCAGTAAGAATATTTGTTGGCTTTGCCTATCACACATGTCTCTCTGACTTGGATCTCAAACAACCACTTAAGAGGCCTCCTATGCAAGCATATGAACATAAAATAAATAAGATGAACGTTTTGAACAAATAGCTTACCTTTATTTTTGATTCAACCATCCATTATAAACATATATTATGCTGCGGCTCCTGTTGAGATGAGCGCTGCAGGAGTGAGGAGCAGAGCGGTCCTGACTGCTGTCCTGATTAGATCACCAACTGAGAAGCAGTGATTTAAACAAAATTGGCTGGGCAATGGCTGCTGATGTGTTGTTTTGTTTTTTTTTTTTTTAAGACATGGAGGTATAGTGAAGTGGTCAGAGTATGAGTCTAGAAACCAAGTATATTTGTATATTTGGTATATACAGCAAGTTCCTGCTGTAGAATAGTCTCATTTGTGTGCTGCACCAAGTAACTTTTTCTTATCTCAGAAGCTGAAATAAAATACTTATTTCTTACAACTGTAGGTTTCTTTCTGCATTCCAGTAAGCCAAGGGATATTCCATTGACAAATAATTGAATGCCAGAATCAGCATTCTCTCGCCTATTTTTTTTTTTTTTTTTTCTTTAGTTTGGAAAAAGGTGACTGCATAATATTTCAAAAAGAAGACATAGTTTCTTGCTGAGGAAGGTTTATCAATGATACTTTTGTTAGTTCACTGTTAATTGTAGCAGTGAGGATGGAAGGAATGTTTGTTTCTGTGAATGGCTTTTTGGGTAACAATTTCCTCCTTGTGGTTGCATGTCAGAGAATTATGAAAATATAGGAATGTAAAAACAGGGGAGAACAGGGATTTTGGGGGGAAGTGGAACAGTAAGTTTAGCTTATAAGTATTGTAAAGTGTGTGGGATTCCTAGCTTTTTGTTAGCTCATTACTGGGATAGCTTATAATGGGGAGTACCAAAGTGACAAAATGCTACTTGAATGATATCCCTGTAGGGCATCATTATTATTTGCATTTTTTTTGTTTTTTTTTTACTGTGCATAACCAATTAAAGGCTGATTTCTGCCATTATGTACCTCTGCAGAAAGAAGCACTAATAATGTGTGTTAATTTTAACTTGTAGGAATTTAGTAAACATATGAGCAAACTTCCTATATTGTCTCCCTATACTTCTGCCTTGAATCATCTTACATCCATGTCACTGAAACAGTAGCAGAATCTGAGGGACGACCTGATTTAATCCTTAAGCAAGAGATGAGTAATGGCTATGACTCAAGCCCCTGGTGGAAAGGAGTATTATTAATGCCAGTGGGAAATGAACTTCCTTTCTGTGAAACAACTGGCCGTTGTGACAGTTGTTTAAAAAAAGCCCAACAACCCCCAAAATGAAATCAAACAAAAATGTCCCAGTCCTTTCTTCTGGCTCATTGTAAACTAAAAGCTGTAATACTTGTTCAGAGCTGTGCTTCGTGCATGTCTTCTCAGATGTCTATAATTCATGCCAGAATCTGGAGGTGTTTTATGAGGAAGAGGCCAACTAACTCGAGTGGGTCCTTACAATAAAATATGTAAATACTGTATGTAGCCTGTTGTCTCTTAAATGGCGATTCTGACTTGCTCTAATTTTAATTAACTCGATGTTATTTATTTTAGTGTTTTGCTTTTCTCCACTTTCTAGCAAGGCAAAGTGCTATTTAGAGCACAACCTTGGTCAATTTCTTAATTTATTCAAGTGAATAATCTTTCTGGCATCTTTCAGACGATTGAGGGCACATACTCTTCTCTGCTCATCAGGTATGCACATCTCAATATGTTTTACTATTACCTCTACTTGAAAAAGAAAGGAACTTTTCTTTCAAAAGAAATGGTGAGAAGTGGGAAAGAAGCATGGAAACATATGTAGTTATGTATTATAATTAATAAGAAAACATCCTGTCATTTTCACACATAAACACGCACTAATTAGGAGTGAAACTAGAGATTACTTGACCTACACTTACAAACTTTAGAAGTTTGAATTCTTTATCTGGAAATTATGTAGCAACTGAGATTATTCATTCTCTTAAAGACACAGTAGCTAGATAGCAGGGTTCATCTTTGACAAGATGGTTGTAAAATTATTTGCAGTGTGTTTATGAAATCCTGTTATTTAAGGAGTTTGGTTTTTTTTTTTTTTGTTTTTTTTTTTTTTTTTTTGTTTTGGTTTTTTTTTAATCAAATGCTTATGTAAAAACATTCCTCTCTAATAGCATCCAGGGGTGGGTAATAGGCTTTTTTATTAGCCTTATATTATATTAGTTCTTCAAAATATAGAATTTCCCTCTGAATTTTATGAATGTTAATTTATACAAATGTATCATTTCTTACATTTAAAACTGTGTTGGAAGGCAAGAATAAGATTGATGTTATCAGCTTACTTTCCTGAGATGTAAATTATATTTTTTTCTGAAATGGGGTAAAACCAGAAACACTTTTCAGAAAGGTACATTTGCTTTCAGCATTTAGAAAATGAGATCTGGGCAAGATTTGTCTTGAAAGCCTATGTTCTGTATGTGCATACCATATTTGATCTCCTGGTTTCTGCTCTCAATCTGAACAACTTCTCAATGATATCAGAAAGTGTTTCATTACAAAAAAAAAAATTAAAAAAAATCCTTAATTCAGGCTCTAAGCCTTAAACAATGTGTTTCTACCAACAGCTTCTAAGAACAGTTAAATTCTGAGTTGGTTCAGAACTCGGTTTACACATGTATTCATTTTTATATATATCATGGCATTTTAATAACTATTTTTTGTTGAACCACTAGGCACTGACTAATTCTTAATCTTTTTGTTTGGTTTGGTTTGGTTTGGTTTTTTGGGTTCTTTTATTAATTTGAGGTAATGGCAGCTATACCTAAAATGCAAAAGTCTCTTAGGAGCTCCAGGTGAATATTGTCTATCCTAAGGGAATAATGAGTTTTTCCACCTTGAAGCTGAAAGGGTCTTTGCTTCCAGCCTCAAAGTTAAAACACTAGTTGCTAGCTCTTTTGTTCTCTTTGTAAGAACTTTCTGTACTATTGCTAATAAAGTTTGGATGCATCTACTTTGCCTTAAAGGTTTATCATTAAAGGTTGGTCTTGGACTTTGTACCCATCCTTCGCATATGTGATTTCTGCATCAGTATACTTCCAGCTCAGGAGTTTAAAAGTCTAAGGCCTTAAGAGTCATTACGTTGAGTGGGTTTCATCCTGAGTAAGACATTTTACAATTAGTGAATAAACCAGTGGCTAATGTTAACTAAGGTCTTAATTACTATGCAACACATGATTTTTGTTTTAAGACTTAAAAGAATCCTGCCAAAAAGAGGAGGGAAAAAAATAAAATTTCTTTTCAGTAGCTGTTGGTTTAAATCTTTTAACTCCTGTGTAGTCATATGTTGTAGCATCTTTCTTGCTTTATTAGCTACCTGTCAAGATCTGAAAGAGAGAATGTGTTCTGTGGCTGTGATGATGTTAATGTAAGCAGAGCAAGGGGAGATGGTTGGAGAGAGATTTTTGCAAGCCTGCTAAGTATTATAATCATATTATTGGGAAAAAAAAGTGATAGATAGATAGACAGATAGGTAAATAAATAAAGACATTTTTCTGAACAGCAGGCACATAAAATAAGCCACTCATGAGCAGGAATAGCTTTTGCAGTTATATATCACTTTAACCAGTGCTTCACCTGTCTAAATCTCCACACATAAACCTTTTCAAGTACGTAAGTTCACAAACACTTGCATGTACACACAAACAAAATACATAAATTATCTTTAAAATTACAGTAAAAGTTTGTTATTGTGAATCCCATAGTATTACAAACATATTCTGAAGTATCACCTCCTTCCAAAGCAGAGTAATTCCCTACAGCAAAAGTCCTTAAAAAGCAAACAAATCCTGCCATATTCTGAACAATATCTGGACAGTGTAAGTTGTTTCAATGTGTGCATAATTTTAAACTTCATCATTTGTTCTGCCCTCCTCACAAATGGAAAAGAAGGTAATTCAGAACTGGATTATAAAATGAGAGATGAAAGTGATTTAAATGGGTTTATGTTCCTTTATTGAATAAAGCTTGCATCTCTTATGCTTTTCCTTATAAATGGTGGGAGGACTGGAGGATTACTGTACCCAGAATGTGTTCTTGTAGTTATCTTAAAGCAAATAAAAATTCTGAGTCAGATTTGTTGCATCATTTCAGGTCTTTCAGAAAAAAGAAAAGTTGTCATAAGTGGAAAAACAACCCCAGAAGTTAGTAAAACAAAACAACCTTGCCACAGAATAGGCATTCAAGTTCTATGAATACAACAGGACGGGTTACAAAGATAACTGTCTCCTGTGAGAACCATATTCTGCTTGCTAGCACTTTAGCAGTTTTCAACCTCTGCCTGTTTGCTCTGGTACTTGATGGTGGGAAACAGTAATTCTTGCTTAACATCAGCTTTGCCATTTTTTTTTGTGGGAATTTTGTTGGTGTTTGTTTGTTTGTTTGTTTTATTTTCTTCTCCAAGAGGTTTTGTTTTATTTTATTTTACAGACAGCTAGCCTCTGAAGGGAATTAGATGTCTACATTGCGTATATCTGTAACATATGCAATGTAGACATCTGCATACTAAGAACTAAAATCTGATCATTATCTCTTCCCCAGTGCCACTATCCAGCTGCTACAGCTAGGGCAGGACAGATGCAGATGTTTGTCTGTTGGTGAAAAGGATCTATGTGGTCGCTTTGGTTCCCTGGATTACCTGGATGTCTTTGAAGGCGCTATTTTCATCTTTTAACTGGAGATTATGCTACAAGGATTTAAGAGATCATGAATAGAGATGTAAATTAGGCGTTCCTCATCCAGCAAAAACTCTAAGGACTGTACCCAGAGTCGCATCAACATGTTCAGTAATGAAGTTTGACAGTACATGTCTAAGCTTTCAGAGTAAATGTGTGCTGGGAATGTAAGCATGAAAAGGTAAAGAAATTCACTTTTGAAGGAAAAAAAAAATACATTAGTTAGGGAATCAGATTCTGTAAACATCCACACAGTGACTGTGTGTGAGCTCAGTGAATCAAAAATATCTCTCAAATGATCTGAGTTTCTGACTTGTGAAAGCACTGGAGAAGTGAGTCCTAAGAACATGATTGTTGTTTTGACAAAGCTTCAAAAATATGAAAAGATTAAGTTGAAGTTCAGCACAGTTAGATCATTTAGTCGGAAAAGAAAAAAGGGGTGAAATAAGAGATACAACCTGTGTAATTTCAACTACTTACATATATTTTAATACATATTTGAATTTTGGACACAAGCATGAATTCCAGATATTTATATTTTTTAAGTATTCCACTTGCTTCCAAAGCAGTTACACCAGTATGATGGTTTAGGTTCAGAGTTTTTTACATATTCCTTTCAAGAAATCATGTTTGTGCATTTAGCTTGCAGAGCAGGCATTCTGTCCTCTCACATACTGTGCTTTATTGCACATATCGAATGTATTTGACATATTAAAAAAAAACATAATTTTTTTTAAAATATGTCTTTTCATGAGATGAGTACCTTTTCTAAGAGCTGCTTCATTCTCCCAAATAAGTCTTGTAAATAAGAACTGGTTGTCCTGTACATAAAAATTCCAGATCTGTGTGCAAAGTATTACATGCAAGGAGAAATTTGTTCAGCTGCATCCCTGGACAAAAAGTTTTAAAAAAAATGTTAACCGTTCTCGTGAAAAGTGGATTCCTCTTCCGCCATGAGCAGCCTGGAGATGAGGCTGGCAGTTGTATGCTGATTACTTCTCTACAGTGGACAACCTCAAAAGATATGTTTCCAATAGATAGAAATTATCTTGCTTCTGGCAGTCTGAATTTGGTCCATATCTTGGTTTATGTTTGGCCCTACCTAACTAAGTACCTTAATACAGCCATCATGCAAAAGTAGTTTCCAAAAACTCAATTACACTTAATACTGACTGGACAATTTTATTTGGAAGGGAGTTCAAAGTACCACAGAAACACAGCAGTGGTTTTAAAGCAACATCTTGAATTGGGAAGGAAGGGGAAAGTGACCACTAATAATGGCAGGGGAAGAAGTCACAGAGTTATACTAGAGAGTTTCATTGCTAAGACTTACGGTTCTTGTTTATGCATGACTTGACTTATTAAATATATGGATGTAGGTCCTTAAATGTATTTTTATACAGTTTTATGAAATAAACTCAGTAAAATCACAGGATTGTTTCATCTGGCTTGATAAGGCCATGTAGGAGACAAGGACAGTGGATGCATTTACTTCATCAATGTGGAATATCTGTATTTGAATTGATTTAGTTAAGTTGTCCATTTAATTATTTTCTTATCTTTTTAAATTCTAATTTTTTTCCCCCTCCAGTCTAAAAGTACATAAATTAGCTAATCCTAAACTGAACATCAGGAGAATCTCCTGTGACCTGCATTAACAAAATCTTGTAACAAATCTGCCTCCATAGTTAAAGGGGTGGAAATAGCACAGATGGATTTACAAGTTACCAATAAAATCCTTTTTTATAAGAACATGCCCAGAGAAAAGTCTTTTATATAGTCTCAGAGGTGCATAAATCACTGACAAATCTGCAAGCTTGTTTAGGAATTTGATTTATTAACCAAGTCAATTTAACAGTTTATAGACTTGTCATTGTAACTTGTTAGAGATGTTCTCTGCACATACCTAAAACACCATTAAATACGTACTTGTGCCACTGAATGATAAGTAAGGATATTATCAGCTTACACATTCCTCCCATTCCCTCATGCTTTATGTAGTATGGTAGAAATGGTAGTTATGTGCTATAACATATTCCCTGAGCATTTTGTTCTGAGTCTAATTCTTAAAGAACGTCTGAAGGACTATGACAGTCTAGAAACATATCTTTATTTCCAAACAAGAACTTATTCTGTAATGGTTAAATCACTGGTGTATCGTTCTTCATCTGAAACTTCTCTCTATGCTTTTGGACTACATGGAACACATAGGTTAATATTAGTTGCTTGCACAGGGACACATATGATCTTCTCTGTCACATGGCCTTCCTCCATCTTAATAATTCAGCCCAGTTTAATGAAAATTTTCTCTTTGTAGCCAGGCTGGCATAGAAAAACCTTGTTTTCCCCTTCTCTGCAAAGATGCATCTTGCCTTTTTAAATGAAGCATTAACAGTCCCGTCCACTAACAGAGCACTTCCGTCTATATGAGATTTTATCAACCAGGAAGGATGGAAAAATACTCTCAGTTATGACTGAAACTCCAGCAGCTGGATGTTGCTGAATGAGAGAAAAGGTGAGAAAACTCTGAGATTCAGAAGTGGTCTCTCTGAACAGAAGCTGGACTTCAGCAGACTCTGTCAGTGGCACTTTCTTGCAGGATGTGTGATTGTAGGCACTGTAACAGAATGAATGTACATCTCCAATGTATTAATATTCTTATTATCCATGTATCTAGTTACCATAATTATGAGGGCAGGTGGAGGGCGCACATGTCTATTGGAACATATTTACATTTACAAACTTGAAGCTTGTGTATGTAAACTTAGCATGCAAATATGAATCACTGCTCTAAAAATATCAGAGCCTTTAAACATAGTCTGGTACCGTCTTTACTCAGAGTACTCAGAGTACTCTTCAAAATATGAGATAATGGGCTGTTTTCTTATGCTATTAAATGCACAGATCTTAATCACAGTTTGCCTTTTAAATTATATTCAACACATTAGTACTATGGTGAGCTACAGTTATTATCATCTCTATTACTGGAGAATTGTTAGCCTGCTACACTGAGGCCTTAGCTAGACAAGTATATCTTGAGGACACACAGAATTCAGTAAAGTTCATTGTAAAGATGAAAATGGAAACAAAAAAAAAAAAAGTCAAAAGGATAAAAAATACTGCTGCATTTCTTATTGGCTTGGGGAGAAAGATTTCCATAATGAGATGGTTTCAAATTGTGGTCCTTGTGTTATTGTTTTCAGTGATGCAACTCAAGTTTACCTTTGTGATCACATTTGTGACTATTGATCTTAGTGGTCTTTCTGTTTCATAGCTTGCTCATTTACTTTTAAGTATAGGAACTACTAGTGCAGAACTCTGATAAAAACTTGTCACATTTTGTGGCTTCATAAGAACTGAGTGGCAATCCATAGGAAAGTAGGCAAATATCAGATTTGCATCTAATAAATATTCTTTAAACTAGCCACAAATATTAATTAATAAATGTCAAAGTATATATTTTATATATTCTTTAATGAATGAGCAAAATGTCCTATACTATCAGCCACTCTGGATAATCAGGAAGAAAGCAATGTTAACAGAAGGCTTTTTCCTCTGCCATGAATTTGGGAAATCTTCTTACTTTGCCACCCTCTCTCAAAAAGTGCTGTGACTGTGGCTGGCAGAAGGAAAAACAAACATTGCCGAGCCAGCCATTCACAGCTGTATATGTGTCTCAGCTGTGCTGATCCATCTGCAGTGGCTGCCATCTGCCAATTGCTTTATCTGGGGAGCATCTGGAAGGTGAGCCATTTTAAAGAGAATCTGCTGCACAGCAAAGAAATGATTTTTGCCTTCCGTTCCTCCTTTTTCTTTTTAACCTTGTTTCCTTCCCTTTCCCTTCCTGTGACCTGTTTGTGCAGCAGCAAGGATGCCACTTAGTAAGTGCCCTCCACCACTCATATAATTTTAGTCAGTACCTGTGTGCCAGTGAAATACTGACATGGCATCCCCTCCAGCATCCCATGGAAAAAAGAGACTAACCAGAGCATCTGCTATGAGGATAGCTCAATGAGATGTTCCTGTCCTCTACCCTTTTAATCTATAAGTAGATTAATTGTAAGAATGCTGTGCTGCATGAGTTTTACAGGACAGCATAAGTCCATTTGTTTCTATTTCCTTATATTTCTGAAAAATTATTAGATAGTGAATCATCTTTACAGATTTGGCTTCTAGGGATTTAGTTTTAATGATCTGGCTCTCCTGTTTTATTTTTGGTTACAAAATACAGATACAGACAAACTTCTTATGCTCTAGGCATCTCCTGCAGTTTTGCCATATAATAATGCAGAAAGACTTACTATGAATAAACAAGAATGTTCACTGCCTCATAAGTTTGTGTAGAAAGAGAAAATAAACCAAAAACCAAAACCAAACAAAAAAACCCCAAAGTGTGCTTCATGCATAAAAGATGAAATGAAGAAGTGGAGCTAGAAATATGAGCTCTCTTTGCAAAGAATGATAATCCAGCCACCTTTCCTTGTTTATGCTGGTATTTGTGTTCATGTTTTATGAAGGAACGTTGAAGTTCCATTTTTCTGGTTTGGTTTTGGTTTTGTAATTGTTTGATGAATTGAGAAGTAATTGAAATTGGGCCTCCTGTTTTGGAGTGGACTTTACCTTGTGCAAGACTATTCAGCCTTTTATTTAGTATGAAGAATGTCAGATAACAAAATTATCCTTGCCTACTGGGATTCTGGTGTATGTTTTTGTTTGCTTGTGTGTTTTCTCAAAAAAATATTCACCTTCAAAATTAGCCCTTTGAAAAAAAAAAGAAACAAAACAAATAAATAAACAAAATGCTAATCTCTTCTTGGAATCAAAGCTAAGATTTAACAGTGACATAGCCAAGAGAGATGTTCAGATTTGTGTAAGCAACAGGAAACAAATACACTAAAATGAATGTTTACTTCTTTGAATCCACATCTTACCCATGCTATGTCTGAGGCAATGCCAGGATGTTATTTTCACAGGGCATCTACATCAGCAGCCCTAAGTAGAAGAAAGGATTTTGTCAGAATAAAAGAAGAATATTGAGAACTTCTATCAACTTTATTTTCTGTCTCTGTGGGCTTCCCTCAGTTGGATTCCATACAACTATTTTCTTTTTTTAAAAAATACTGTAAAATTCTTTTTTGCTTGTACATTAGCTTTTTATTTACTGTTGCTTGCTTCTGAGCAGGAGGTTGTCATTCCTACTTCTGTTTTTTTTTTCAGTCCTCAAGTCATGTGCTTTGAAAGTAAACTTCTTTTTTTTCTATTCTTTTTGTGTTGGTACAGTAGGCATTTATTTCTGGCAACTGATTTTATAGGACTCTGGTCCTTGGCTGTGAATCTTGGATTCTTACCAATTGTTCCTGTTCTGGGCTTCGTAGCTTTAGCTCATTAATCTAATGTTCTATAACTTCCTGCTGCTAATCCTAGTTGTTAGGCCCTATGTTCATTAAGGTTGCTCCCGACTCCCATGTATGACATGGAGTACAAATAATCTGTAACAACGAGGTACATGTGAAGCACAGCCCCGCTCCCCAGGCAGCCCTCATGGCTTCCCTAGGATCACACGTATTCGCAGTGCTAATCAGTAAGGGCAAACCTGTCTTATGCAAATGCTAAGACTTGGTGAGCACAGAATAATATCTCCAAACTTTTTTTTTTTTTTTAATTATTCTTGCTTAGTAAAAACAGTGAGCCAGTGCCTGTGTGTCAGTATCTGGTGGACTGCCAGCATGAAGCTTGGCCCATGGATAAGTGGAAAAGAGCAGGTCATGTTGCAGACAGCCGTCTTTTCTCTACCTAAGATCAAGGCATTTTTGTTGTCCTTGTGATTTGAATGCAAAGTGGCTCGTGGTTAACGACTCTCAGGCTAACAGTTTTAAAAGGGCAAGAATTCCATGTATTTTTCCATCCTTTAGACGATAAAATGGTAGTCATCCTTCTGTAACACACAAGTGCTCCAGGATGCCATTAAGGGTATAATTTTTACTATTTAAACCCCTAAGGGTAGCTAAATCCTGTCTATTTGAGCTCATAAACTCAACTTATCTTTGTAATTTCAAAATTCAATTGAGCCAAGGAGCTCTAGACCAGTCTTTAACTTTAGACATAGCCCCCAGCGTGTAGGGGAACCTTTCATGGGTGTCTGCAATGCTGGCTTTGAGACAAGCAGAACAAAAACCCCTAGCTTTTCAGATCTTGGGGACAGTCAGGGTGCACGGCTGTCTCTTTCTCATGGAGCATCCAGACCACTGAAAGCTAGGAAGCAGCAATAAGATGTGAGTTCTCTGTGCATTCCTTTTATGTTTCAACCCAGATTTGTCTGTTGGTCATGTTGTTTTTTATAAACTGTTATTTCCTGATGAAAGACAGTATTTCCCATTGCTAGAATAGTCCCCTTTTAAATTTTGAAACTGGTAATGATATCTAACTTTATGGTGGAACCTGTTTGCAGAACCTCAATTGTGTGATGGTTCACTAGTCCATAAAGAGGGAAAGCTACTGACTAGTGATTCTGCAAAGGTTAAAGGTTATAACAGCTCAACACACCATCTTTATCACAGAGATAATTTGCTGACAAAACTGATTGGAGCAATTAAGAAGCCATGCAACAGCCCTGAATTAATAAAGAAGGTGGCAGTGTATCTAGGTATGACAGGACCTCTGGTCATTCTCAGTGGTGGTTTCTGAGCTATGTCAGTTGGTATTTTTACTGTATAGTGAGAGCCAAAACTAGTCAGAGTACCCTATCTGCGTCTGTACCTGTGCCAAGATTACTTCATAAATTTTGCTGTAAGAAATAGTTTTTTTTTTTTCTGTGTATGTTTTAGGGGGCCCAAGAAGTATAGGTTTAAGTTACAGTGAAGATTGATTTTGAATACTATGGGAAAATATGTCATGGAAAAGAGTCTGGAACTGCAACAGGTTTTCAGGCAAATTGTAGTGTTTCTGCCATTGGATGCATTTTAGGAGAGATTTGCATAAAAACAGGTCGGGTAGGACAAAGGCGTAGCTGAAACTGCCTTACTATAGGACAAGGGGCTGAATGATCTCTCTAGGTCCCTTCTAGTCCTGTAACTCATTTAAAGAAAATACATAGTAAATTAAATCGCCCCGTATCTCTTAGTTTTCTGGGTTTTATGCCATTTTGACCCCTAAATGTCATCTGCATCTTAAGGTTTGAGCCATATAACAAATCATCTCAAATACATCTTTGCACATTGCTATTAAACAACACTTTCCAGGAAAAGAGTTGAATTGTGTAGTCAGCTCCATTTGGTTGTAGAAAAAAGCATCTACCCATCAGTGAAATTCTAATGGTTCTGTCTTAAAAAACATTGTAAATAATGAATACAGTGTGTTTTGTCCAGTTTTACACAGACTGGCAACAAAATGCTTGAGGCGAGTTTGTGCTGCAGGCTCAAATCATTAAGGACAGTGAATTTGCTGGAACAAAAATGATGATAATAATAAAGTAATATCCCCATGTAGGGAATCACTCACATTCTGCACAGTGTATTGGCAAATATGGTGTTCTTAACTGCAATACAGTCAGTTGCACCTTTTTGTATGTCATTCTTGACATGAATCCTTGGAATGATTATAGAGGATAATATGATGTGGACATTGACATGAATAGGTATAACATTTCATCTCAGTGACACCTTGTGCCTATGAAATTCAGAAAGATTACTGTACTAGAAGCAGCTGAAAACAATATTTAAAACAGTAAATATAATACTTTAGTTTGCAGAATTCCTCAAGATTTGTAAGCATGAGTGAAATACTGGTATTGTTGAGAAGTGAGCTCTGAATTCTTAAACCTCTTCGTCTCTACCTATGAGGTGCTATGCAAGACAGCTCCTTCCTGAAACTAGAAATTAAAATTATTTAAAAATTCAGTAAATACCAAATTTATTATTTCTTGTGATACAGATACTAAATTCTTTTCATGGAAAATCAATCTATAAATTATTGCCAGATTTGCACTCATTTTGATCCATGTTTACAAAGACGAAGTGTGACAGTGCATTTTACCCCTCATCAACATTTCTGCTTTGGTGATAACGATGCATCTGGGTGTCCTGATTGCATCTGGGTGTAACGATCCCACCCTGCTAAGCCTGATTCAGGGGAAATACAGAACAACACCATAGCCACGGGGTAGCCTGGACGATATGTTCAGGTATAAGAGCAACAGGAAAATATGACCATAAGTCAGTCATCTTACCCCCATAAATAGTAGGCAGCCCAAGAGCCCTTTGAGCAATCCTGCACAGCAGCTGGCTGCCCTCCAGGATCTCCCCTTGAGCAGGGATGCCTGTCGAGGATAGTCTCCAGGGTTGAGAGAGGGCGCGCACGCGCACACACACACGTCTATACCGTATTGTCAAGAAGGTTTTATAATTTTTTTTATTCCGTTTTTATGCACAATACATTTCTTAGCTCTGTTAAGCATCTCTTTACTGGGAGGGTGGTCAAATACTGAAATAGTCTTCCTAGAGAGGTGGTCAATGCCCCAAGCCCGTTGGTGTTTAAGAGGAATTTAGATAATGCATTTGGACAGACCTGACGTACACACTTTCCATGAGCCTAAGGAGGTTGTTTTCCCCCTCCTCAGCCACCTTTTCAATGTTGTTATTAGAATATCACATATTTCCTAATAAACTATGCATATTTTTACTTTTTTTCTGCTGATTTGGCACTTTAATATATGTGTGGAGAAAAGAACTGATGCAACACAAAGCCATATTTATTTGCCCTGGCCTTTTATCTTTCCTTAAGTGTCTTTGCAAGACCAAAGATAGGAATGTAGGTGTCCTGTTCTCCACAGATGTGCCTCTTCTGCTCAGCCACTCCAGCCAACTTACTTGCTCCATCTCTTCTGTGGCCCTGAGCTCACAGACCATTTTCTGTGAAATCAATAACAAAGATAGTTAGGATTTAAAAAAATACAAGATAAAATAATAGACCTGTTTCTTCTTTTCTTCTTTTTCTCAGATAAGATTTGTTCATGAGCAAAGTAAGTTTCTCAGAAGTACAAGGATCATTCCAGTTGCAGCAGTTTTTAAACTGAGATAATTAGTGATTCGTGACTCTATTTTTGTTTTTCTCAGGTGGAAAAAGAAAAAGGGAAAATTAAGAAGGCTTTAACAATGGGTAAACAATGAAGTTTAAAGTGAAAATCCTATGCTCTACAGCACTGTGGTGGTGGTGGTGGTGGTGGTATATTGTGCTGATTGCACACTCACCTGATAGTTGAAATGCACTGTGACTCCTATTAAACCTATGTGACATTTCTACCAGGGACCTTGTCTGATTAAACTAAGATCTTACTTTTTTTTCAACTTCTTAATAAACAAAAACCCCAACCCTGCTTTAACTTTTCTATATACCTTCCCACATAAGCCTGCACAATCATGATGTGGGATGGGATGGGGTGGGGTGGGGTGTGGTGGGATGGGGAGGAGAAGCAGAAGTAACATCGTTTTTATGTAAGAGATCTCTGTGGAGGATCAGCTAGGGGGAGATAATAACAAAGAATGACAGAAGTAAATCTTAATTTTTTTACTCAGTGTTAAGGTTGTTTTCTCTCTAGTCTATATGAACTACAGGTGCAAAGTATAGAGTGATAAAGTCTGAGCTTTAATAACTTTTTATATATTAAAAGAAAGAAATTTACCATTGATTGATTTTGAAGAGAATGATAGAATACAGGAAGCCAAACCAAAGCAAACCAAAAGAAAAACTAACCTAAACCCCTAATTTGGATCAGTATTTAGTACTTACTGTTTTCAAATGGATTTTTACTATAGGATGTGTTTTAGAAACTGTGCCCAAAATGATGCATACACATAGGCATAATGAAAGGTTTATTTAAGCAGTCACTGAAACATTGTTACCAATCATTATTTATGTTTTACTCCATTATGGTTCTCTGATACTAAAATTCAAATTCTTGACTGTAGCTGAAGGTGTATAACTTAGAAACATTTTGGCACAATATGTCCTGTATTAAGCCTCTTCTAAATTTCCAGAGTAGGATTCATTAAAAGTAAGTTAATAACAGTAAAGAAAACAATGTACTGGAAATAGTTGTAGTGTTTTATGCAGGCATCATTACAGGTAGGAGACTGTCAATACTTTTTCTTTTTTAAGTTGACAAACAATAGCAAAACTATTAGGCTCTGAGAGTCTTTTAATCCCCATTTTATAACTTTTAAACTGCATTAACTGGTCTTTTAGGATAAAGAGTTGCACTTTTATTTGCATTGTTCTTATTGTTCTCTTTTTTCTTTTTTACTCAGAGACTGTGTTAAAATTAATTCATGCCTACAGCACACTTTATTTCTTAATATATGGCATTTTTAGAAACCATAAGCATTTCTTTATTTGCACTTATACAGTGGGATAACTTTAGGAGAGCCATCAAAAGTGACTCCAGGTAAAGCTACTGTGTGTAATTCTACAAAAGGTACTGACAAAGTTGAATTTGTGGGGCCAGAGAGGTTTTGTTCTAAAATTTTCAGTATGTGGCTGTCTATACTACTGACCATTCAAATTTTTTTGCTTTTTAAAATGGTTCCTGTTGTTCACATGATGCTAAAAGTTGTTACATAATTGCTACAATCCACATGAATTATAGTACATAATAAGAACTAATTTTCATTAGTTTTCATTAATTTTAGACTCCCTGTAAAGATGTATAATAAAAAGCAAAAAAAATCCATTAAGTAGTATATGATAGAGAAGCAGGTAGTATGTGACATTTGTGCTAGGAGAACAGCTATGTGAAGGAGAAATCAGAACTATTGCCAAAACCTGTTGCAAAATGTAACATGAATGACAAAAATATAAGAAAACTATTCACAATTGAATATATATTAGTGTTGATATAGTGTCATTACTACTTTGAAAAGCAAGATGATTTCATGCATTATGTTTGAGGAAGAGCTATGCATATTCCTCAGCAAAAATTAGAGTGATAACATCTTGTCAAAGCACTGAAGTAAAGAACTGGAGAGGAAAAAGAAAATCAAACAATTTCTACTCTAGGGACTAATTTATAACTATATAATTACAAACAGTAGTATGACTGGTTCCTGGAAAACATGCAGCTCTAAAACACACTAATGTCTGACTGGGAGACCTCATCCATGCAAAGCTGTAAAATGTAAGGTTGTTGAACGAGTGAGCCATATGCTCTTAGCAGAGGCTAATAGCTATAGTCAACTATATTTATTAAAGATAACTTAGTAATTTCTGCAGAAGTATGGAAGTATGCAGGCTACAGTTTTGTCTGCTTTCTGCAGTACTGGCAATGCGTCTACATAAATTTGCTCCACCTTTTTTGTGGTCGACCCTCCTTACCATCAGTTCTTAAACTGTTTTGCCACTGGCTTTGCAGTGTAAATACCATTGCTATATTTAATCAGAGATGTGCCTCTCGCAGTACTTGAGTCATTCTTTCATTCGGTAGCAAAGCAGAGCTCTCAGAAATGCCACATATTAATGCAAAGCATTAGGTGGAAATTACATTTGAAGGCTTCAATACAGTACAGCTCAATGGTCTCTTTTTGCCTCAGAGGCAACACTAGGAAAACGGTACATAATAAGAATTTTAACTACAGTTCTGCTTTGTATTATCTAATGCCTCGTGGTATGATGCTGAGAATGACATACCTCTGAGAATCATACACCAGGACTGACTAGTAGATAAGATACAGGTGATGATATATAGAAGTTCTTCTAATCAAAGCTAATAATCTTCTCATCCTTCATATATTGTTTTTCCCCTCTAATATTATTTTTACTTGTTTCTCTCTTGCATTATATTCTCTGATGTTTTCTTCAAAATCTTGTACAAATTATCCTCGGGAAAGCTGCAAATCTCAAGCTCTAAATAAATTATTGCCAATTATCTCACTAAAAGAAAACCAAGTATTTTAACTCAAATTTATGACTCGCACAATTGTTGGCTTCAGAAAGTTTACACAGATATTAAATTTGCCTTGAATCTTCTGAACTAACTATCTTTTCAAAACAGAATCATATTGGCAAAAATATACAATTCAGTTCTCTATATTTTATGTAGAGAATTAGAGAGGTAAGTACCTTTTTTTTTAAGTGTAGTGAAATACTAGAAAAGCTTTGATTTGGCTTGGTTTGATTTGGTTTGGTTTGTTTTCTCTGACCTGTATGCTTTCTATTGTGTGAAAAAACAAGAGTGAAGTGGAGGCATGGTTTTAAAAATCTAAAATATTTCAGTATTTTTGTCTCTAACTTTGTTTTTATTCCACTGATGGGAAAATTGTCCATTCCTTAACTTGCAAAAGGGAAGACATGTTTATGCATTTGAAAGTACTTATCGATGTTAACATAGCATTGATTGTGTTTCTGTTAATGCAGTACAAACAGTGCACATGGAAGCAAAGCCAAATAATGTTTAAAAACAAAACAAAAAAACAACAACAACAAAAAAATCAAGAACCCACAGAAATCCTCTAAGGAAGAAATGTTTTGGGAAAGAAAAAAATTGTAGGTTTGGATATAAATGGTGTGGCCATTTTAAACTCATTTTGTAAGTTCAATAAAACTTTAATTCCTTTGTGAAAAAGGTCAAAAGTGAGTAACAAAAATATCAGGTAGCCTTAGTTTTTTACAGATTCTGTGGTTTCCTTTCAGTTACCAACTGAACCTAAAAAAAGGAAACTTTATAACAATTGTTCTGGAGTTATGAATTTTAGGCCTCTGGTACTCTTGTTATTTCTGTAAGGACTGTTTCTACTGCAGCATAATATCACGATAATTTGGCAGCTCCTGGTAGCAAAGAAATATGTGGAGATTTTTATGCATCATTACTGCAAGGGAAAAGAACAAAGGATGGCAAGGGAGTATAGTGAGAAGTCTTCGAGGTTTTCAAAGAAAAGTGAAACATGGATTTTCATTTTTATTTTTTTTCCCCCCGTGCAAGAAGATACCATTCCAAAAGACTCTGAAAACTAGTATATCTTTGTGTGGTTTTTCTCTTCCCATGCACACATACACCTCTTTCAAGAAAGATAAAGTGACACCTTTTTCATGATGTGTCTAACAACACAGTGAACTATGTTGATGAGCAAGATGCCCATCTTCAAATACCTAAGAGCAGATGCCGTTCAGAGGCAGTACCTCCATGATAGTGTGCTACCAATTCACTTGACTGCAAGTTTGAAAATAATGTATATAAAGAGAGTAAAATAAGAGTATGTTGATTTGTCCCTATTTAATTTGCACCCTGTATGTCTCAGCTTGCACCCCTTAGCCAAGATGAACTGTTTAAACGCAAAGCAGAGAAGAACAAGAAATGTGTTGCAGACTGAAAAGGGAAAGAAAGAATTCCCATTCTCTAGGACTGTGGTTGTGAGTATGTGTGCATGTGCACACAAACACACACAGAGGTAGAATGACCTGTACTCATCAGAAGTACAGCGTCAACAAGTTATATCCTGAATTATTCTGATGCTCAGTGATATTAACTCCCAATTGGAGGAGTCAGGTTCTGGCTCAAACACTAAGCCTATTATAGCTAAGGATTATTTTGACTACTGACAATGGATGTAGACAATACTATCTCAGTAAAACAACTGTGAGGAAATCCACAAAAGATCTGGCAGAGCTGGCTTCTGGAGAAATACAAAGAAAATGTGTGCTTTTCCGCCCCCCCTTTTTTTTTTTTTTTTGTCATCTGATTTGTCTGTGCCCATCTGCTGAAAAACACATGTTAAATTTCAATTCATGAATGAATGATGGTCTGTTTAGTTTCTTTGAAAGGGCAGATGAATTTTGTAAAAATCATTTACAAAGGGCCTAAACATAATTTACTAGTCTTAAAGGAGGCCATTCTTGTATGGGCTAAGTTCTCTTGAGATAAATCAAGCCATACATGACAAAAAGTTTTGAAGAACAGCCCATGAAATGAATTTGGATGACTGTTAGAGTGGTAGTTCTCAAGCACTAATGTGGAGAGGCATCATGGATAAAGCTGAGATGGCTGTGAGTTTTAAGAGTGAGATTAGTTCTTTAGTATGTTCTTGTTGTGTGTAAGAAAGTCCAATAACTAGCTAGACACTTGCAGGGAGACAAAGAGAACTCAACAAAAGTGTTTTTTTTTTTTCATGTGTTTGTTTGGTTTTGGTGGGTTTTTTTGTTTGTTTGTTTGGTTTTGTTTTGTTTGTTTCTTTGTTTGTTTGTTTTTTGTGCATGTGGTTTGTTTTGTTGTTTTCTTTTTAAAAATCTAACTAGTTATTTGACGTTCTTGATAAGATACAAACAGCAGCATTTTTTTTTTTCTCAAAACCACAATGCAGTGGTAACCAGTGTTTTCAGGGATAGAGGAAAATGTATTCAGTAGGTGTAGATATGGAAATTGGAGCTTTTGTAAATGAATTGCTGGGGTTAGCAACAAAATCACATGCATGTCCAAAAGGAGTTGTTTAATAAAACAAAGATATAATATATGTGTATACATATATATATATATATATATATATAGGAAGTGGGCCATCCTGAAGATTTGTATTCAGGGTCTTGCCCTGATGGGAAGTAATGTTTGACTTAATAGTGAATGCTTCACTGTCACTAAAGGCAAGGAAGTGTAGCTAGGCTGCCTTTATGTATGTCAAAGAGATGAAGGCAGAACAAATATTTTAAATCTTAGCATTTAAATGTGAAGATGATGGAAATTATTATGAAACAGTAATGGAGAAGTTTGATGAATATGAAAAATGAAGCACAATCTATGAGAGAGCTTTTCTACTAGAAGAGCTAAAAGCTTGGGGAACAAAGGAAGGCTGATTTGGCAGGAATTATTACCAATCTGAGAATCATAAACAGGAGCACATCAAGGACAACCGAGTCACTGATCTCTTACATGGAAAAGCTTCTTAATGTGTAATATTCTACTTAGCTGATATAGCTAGCTAATAATAGTTTTCAAGTTAATCAAAGGAAAATAAATCATTAAGTAGACCTGATGAGAATATAGAGGACAAGAAATTAATAATCGCAAATAAATACAGTATTTTTAGATCATTGTCTTTGACAGAGGAATGCGGTGTAATCAACAGCAAGGTCATCAAGTGTGGTGAGGAAAATGTACATAGAGAGAGACAAATACAGCATATGCTTTACAGTAACATATTTTGCAGTCATTAACCATAAGGGAGTGATGAAATTAGGAAAAATGACAGTGTAGTTCAAAAGACTTCTGTGGATCAATTGTTGCTGTCCATGTTACTTCAGCTCATTAGTGGAATTGAATCAGATTTTATATAGTAATGAGCATAGTATGACCTAACTTTTAGTTGATACAGGAAATGAAAGTAGGGTTGGGGTATTTTTTTGTGTGTGTGGTAGAGTCTTTGTTGAAAGAAGCTCTCTAAATGTACATGACTTTACTCTTGGTCCAAATCTGCAAGTTTCCACTTCATGTGCTTCACCATCTGTGTACCTTAATGGAATGGCTTGTTCTTTTCCAGGTTAGAGAGCTTAAATGCAGTCATCCCTAATCTACACATGGACTCATCACAGGGAGAGATGACCAAAGGATTAGCCTATGAATTGGGTAAAGGGTTCAGTGTTAATCAGAGTATGATGAAACTGAACTGGTAAGGGTGAAATCCTCATGTGTATTTGGCTTAATGAAATTATGGGGTGAAGGACTAAGGATAGACTCCTGGGACAGGGAATAAGGTCATGGATTGACCCTTGAGAGAGAAATGGTCCTCTATCAAAAATGTGTGGTAGTACTAGAGCCCCTCAGTGAAGGGGAGGAAACTCTGTATGACCAGGGGCAGAGCAAAGTCATGGGAGACACCTCTGCAATGCTCACAGGTGGGCTGAGGCTGGTGAAGTTGTCATGCTTGCAGGCAGGGCTGGTGTTGTGAGCTGGACAGAGCTGAGCTGACAACAGTCAGCTGAAGGACAAATACACAGCAAAAGCGGGTTTTAATATGCTTGACATAGACAACCAAAAATAAATAAATAAAAAAAAAAGTGTAAATTTGAAATTTGACAGATGGGGAATTACTATGTTTTCTGGGTTGAGGATAGGTACAGGATGTATGCAGAATGCCGTATAGGAGACGTAGTTCCATAAACCTCTATTTATTTTACTTTGTTCTTTTTTATCTCAATGTCCTAGCCTTCCCCTTTCCCCGGGGTCATTGAGAACTAAACTGGGACAACAATGTCAGCCCTGGCACTATCTTCTAAACTGGAACTCTAAAAGAAGGCTCTGGTGAACACTGGCAAGCTCTGTGAAGGAATTTGCACCCCTAAAGCAGCCCAGGGGCAGGAACACCAGAACAGGCCTCATCTGACAAAATTACCTTAGTTTTTCTCACTCATTTTTCAAATAGTAGCAATTTTTTTCTGATGGATTCTAATCTCCATCAGAAATTGCTGCTTTTCACCTTTATTCCTTCTGTTTTCCTAGCTAGCTCAGTTTATTAAATTCTACTTAACTCTGCACTCTGAGCTGGCACTGCCTACTTGGAATGGTTCATTGCTAGCCTTGCCATAATAAATAGACAAGAGGAAGAATCAAGACTGTGCCATTGTACTGCATTATCATCTAGAGGTTTGAACTCCAGAATTTTTATGCATGTTTGCAGCTGGTATTTGTGTTTAGTGTCAACCTAGTGAATGGTGGGAAGATTAGTTGAGCAAGCTGGCAGAGACATAAGCAGTATTGGTGAGACCGATAACAGAGATGATCATCTGCTTTTCTGTTCTTTCATCTTCACTTGTGTTAAACTTCAACCCACCACACAAATTTAGCCCATTTCCCCCCTTTTGATTTGGCCCGCTTTTGTCTCTGTTTGGCACTATCTTTTCCACAGGAATCAGATTATTGTGGCACATAAAATAAAGAGGCAGTAGCAGCTTCAGCAGATGTTGCCCAGCATGCTTGAATTGCAAAAGCACTCTCTGTAACAAGAAAATAAGAAAGTTGATACTGAGTACTTTGTCAGTACTCGAGGGGGCTGCGGGGTGGGGGGACAGGCATTCTCTGGGACTGCCTGGCTACACCAACAAATTCATAACTTGGCACTGCTCTCAAATGGGTCTTGGAAACTTGGTCTTGGTGATCTCAGGGAAGTAATGCTTCTGTCATACCTTGGTTGATGTTCAATTAAGATTAAATTAAAATTTTATGATCCAGGCCTTCCAGTTCTGGAAGATTTAGGAAAGGGTGGGCAGGGAGGCTGTTGTAGAGGAGATCAGTTTTTATTGAGTGTCACTCAGCGTATCAGATGAAATGTAGAGTAGTTCTTAAATGCGTGATTGGGAGCACCCAAACAAAATAGTTGGGAGATTAATGAGTCTTGTGCTGCAAGGCATTCCTCCAAGGGAAGAAGGTACTTTGCTATTTTATCTCTTAGCCACAGGTGTATATTTGGTGTTAATAGTGCTCTTGAGATCATCAAGAGGAAAATGCCAGAGGCACAGCAGGATTTGGAATGGCTAGTCATTTATTATCCTTGTGTACAGTCGCTGTGAGAGAAACATGTTAAATTGTCTAGCGTATAGTGAGGGTGGGGAATAGGATTTAAAGCTTGCTGAGAACTGCCTGCTGTGACAGAAACAACTCGATTTCTTTACAAAGGAGCAGGCATGCGTCCAACTTCAGAAGAGCTACAGTTAATAAAGAATTGGTGAAAAGACTGTTACTTTCAGAATGATTCAGTGCCTATGATATTATACTTCTTAAAAATACTATGGCTTTTGAATAAAGTCTCAGAAAGTGAAAGGGCTTGTTCCTGGAACCAGTACAAGAACAAACCTCCAACAGAGGGGAAAAAAAACTTGTCTATGAAAGCATCAGACATTACCTCATGACTTTCTGAAACGACAGCTGCTTATATGTGTCAATGCTAGAAGGTGGGGATTATGAGATGCCCAACTGAAAAATCATGGGTGGCACCTGAATCTTATCTGTAGACTAAGTTGGGATGAGTTTAGTCAGACAGGGGAATGCCTTTTTGCAGTACTGGCACACAGGCTGAAAATCTGATACATGAATTACCATTAAAATCCTGTATTCACTAGAAACTCTGGATCAACATGAAAGGCTTTGAAACACTCAGGCATTAAGGCGAGGGAGGAATTAACAGTAATGAAGCATGTGCCTTCCAGACTTCTTTTTGTCCAGAAAATGTCTGAACACCCAGGGAGTGCAAATTGATATGAATTTTGGTGACACAGATCAAATCCTGATCTTAGCTCTGTGACTTCTATGTATGAAATGAGATCAATGAAGGCAGTATTGTTCATAGCTGATGAAGGAGAGTGTATTAAAAGAGCTCTGCGTGATTTGAAACTAATATCAAGGCAGATCCTAAAGGAGTGACAGACATGTGGTTTTGGCACACTCACCCAGAAAGACAAGGACTGAGATCTCATTCTTCTCTAATTACTGTTTTTGTTTTTATATATTTAATAGAGATCACGGAAGAAATTGGAACTTCCTCTCTTACCAGGAAAGCTTCTTTATCAGTAGGCTGCATGACCAACCATTGCTCTTTCTTCTCTTTCACTTAATGAGCTTCCATTTATTAATTTTAAAGAGGAATAGCTAAACTTGACTAGGAGTGTCTTTTCCCTGTTACCTCCATAAACCAAGGAATAAACAAACAAACAAACAAACAAAAAAAACCCACAAACAAACATGTAAGTTAATGATTCAAACACACTAATGACAAGTAGAAGAGTTGGGTATGTATGGCATAAGGAAAGAATGGTTTCACCACTGCGTCTTTTGGGGAAAGACACAAGCATCACTGTCACCATCTTCTCCAGATGTGCTTTGCAAGGAGTTCATATGCTGGTTGCCCTCCTGGCAGGCTCTTTAGAGTGGTTCAGAGGCTCATCAGGGACAAACAAAGAGCTCATCAGGAAGAATCAAAATCTTGTCTTGGGAGCCCTTATTTGCTCAGCACCATTAAAACCTAGCTGCTTCTAGCTGTGCTGTCAAGGAGAATTTGCAGTATCTTAGTAAGAATTCTTCCTGGTAAAATCTTCCCTGTGTTAAGTGTGGCTAGTGAATAAAGATTAGAGAATAATTATTTTAGATTTAGGCATGTAAATGATCCTGTGGAGCTCTCTTTAGCCTGTCAGAGTTTTGAGTTTAATCAGTTATCATACAGAAACTGATAAAGCCTGAGGACCAAACATATGTGAATTAAAAGGGAAGAAATGTTTAGCTACAGTTGACAACAGTTTCAAGTGTTTAAAACATAGCTTTGCTACATTTCAGCAGTCCGGAGGTCCAGTGTCATAAAAAAGCCTGGTGTACAGGAAAGAACTTAGGAAAAACTTGTCAAATAATAACTTTCTTGTCTATGTTTTGTCATAGCAGAATATTATTTTTCTATGGCTAAAATAATATTTATGTATTGTTTCTCATTTGTTCTATGTGTAGGTCTGCACTCAAAAAGATCCTGTTCTAATTGTATTAAACTATTCAACCATATATTTACTTTAGAATAACTGTTAGACAATTGGCTAATAGTATAGATTCTAGAAATTGAAGCAAAATCCATCTGGTTTTGAACTTATTTCTTTATTAATAAATATATATGTATAATTACATCACATAGAATTAAATAGATACACAAATATATATCTAAAGTTTCCTTGGACGTTGTATTGAAAACTGCGTGTTAAAGAAGATCTTTCAGAGAGTAACAACTATAGTCAGAATGTTAATGGACTGTAGATTACAAACTAAATACTAAAAAAAAAATTGTTTGCCACAGTATGACTACCGTCATGAAGGATGTTTTGAAAGACTAAATTTACAGTAGAAAAAGTCTTGTAGGGTAGGTTCTATTGACAGATAAATACTTGTTTGGCAGGACTATACACCCACACTAATAAAGTATTCTATTTTTTTGAGCAGCACCATAAACATATTCTTATTGAGGAATGCCAAAGTGTGCACCCAAAGTGTGCACATTGGCAAGAAGGCAATAGATCATGTAGAGTGGATCTGTTTAGTTGAAGTCACAAAAGTTATTTACAAGTTCTGAACAAAACCCAAGCAATTCATGTGGCTGCAGTGACTCTGTAGCCTCAGAAATATTCCTTTATTTTATTAAATATATCCATCCCAGGTACCCTTCTTCTACTCTCTCCATAATGAGCAGTATTACTTGAGAAGTAGGGCTGGAGACATATTCAGAATGTGTCACAGAGCACTAAATGATAGCTTTTTGGTATTAGATAGTTTTAAAGAAAACAACAGATGTCTAAGGGGTTTTTTTACAAAGTGCTGCTATTTCAATGATCAAAACCATCTTTCTTCTTATTGATTGTATGGGAAACTTGGGTTCACAATTTTTGTCTCCCGAGTTGCAACTGTATCCTTATTCTAAAATAACCTTTATAAAGTGGCTACACAGGGCTTGTTAGATCCCTACATTCTGGCAAAATAAACATCATGGATCAAACAACACCTTATCATCTGTCAGAGTTTTACATGTAGCAGCAACCAGAATTTCTACTGAATCTGGAAATATGACATATTTCTGGCACTGTGATTAGTTAGAAAATACAGATTGAGATGCTAGTGATGTGTATTACTGTAAATCCAGCAACAAAGTATAAGTTTCATTGGCCTTTATCAAAGAAGCTAAGAAAATAGTTTTGTACACTTTATTCATGTTGTTCAGGAGGATTTGCATCACTGAAGGAAAAAGACATTAAAATTAATAATTTTTGGCTAATACTAAAAATATACTTGTCTTCATCATTTAGAAGATGCCACATTCAGCACTGAGGAGATATAAGGTCCAAAATTCTTGCCTCAAAATGGAATGGGAGAGAAGGAATTATGTCATACAGTGACGATGTGAGATGAGAAGACAAAGCATATGATGCACATCTATTCCTCTTACACTCATGCTGTACCCACTCCACTACTGTGAAACTGTTTTTTTGGGGGTTTTTACTTCTTATCCTCATAGAACTGTATAAGCTTTCAAAAACAGTAAAACTAGAGTGAATCTCTCATGGAATGTAAGGTTATATGTCTTCAAGAGTTTGAATAAATATAATAATATAATAAGTGAGTGCATATGTTTCATAGTCAGAACATAGAGAAGGAATAATTTCAAGTAGTTTTAAAATGCTATTGTAAAATTCTCATTTCTTTTAACATTGGTGTTCACCATAGGTACCTTATACAAAAGCTATATCCACTACTGTGATCTAAACTGCAGGCCTATTTTGTAGTAATCTATATAGGCAACACATAACAGACACAGTTTTGAAAAGTAAGTATATCAGCCTTCCTGTGGAAGTTCACTGAAGACATTAAGTTGCATTGATTTTCCATAAATTTTGATTTCTAGTTGTTCAGTTACTAGAAGAGAAGTCTATTTCTCCCCCATACACAATTTGTGCTGTGTGTCATCTTATTCCAAATTAGAATACTCTCAGTAAACTGGATAAACACCAATGCCTAGACGTCCATTAAGTAAACATCTGAAATGGTAACAATATGACCTATGTTCTTCAGATGTCTTGTAGTTTGGCTGTGCTTATCTGCTCAACTGCCTTTTCCAGACTGCAGTGCAAGGTTACTTATGTAGTGTGTGCCTAAAATTAAGAACGGGAGTCAGTGAATTTTGTGCATAGTGGCAATTTTTTGTTTTGCTTGAAAACATTTCAAAATATTCTGGTTGTAATCTTTCCCTTTCTTTTTTTTTTTGATGTTGATTTCTGCTGAAAATATATTTCGAAATACCTGATATTTCTAGATAAGAAATTCCTACAATTTGTGAGGTGTTATTAGTCTTAATTTGGATTTTTTTGTAAATAAATTTGGTAGGCTGTGTCTGCTATAGTAGCAGGGCTGCCTAGTACATGGATTCGGATTTTTCTGTGTTGTGCAACCCATACCTCAAAATAGTATTTTTTCTGATTCTGAACAATTGTGCAGTTTTTGGATATGATGCGAAAGGTGATGTCTCAAATAGAGTAGAGAGTGAAATATTCTGAAACAGTCTTTTTTTTTTTTTTTTTCCTGTGTTGATATATATGTTTGCAACTGTTCATGTTGGTTCTCTGCTCTTGAATTCTTATCCAGGATGCCTTGTTCCTATTCAAAGAAAAAAAAATTATGAAGGTCTTAAACACTGAACAAAAGTAAATTTCACTTCAGTGTTATGATAATGGAAGATACCCTAGTGCTTTTAGTATTGGTAAAAATATGAGATCAAATATGAAAAAAAAAAAAACACCTCAAAGGCTAGTATAGGAAAAGAAAAGAAAAGAAAAGAAAAGAAAAGAAAACACAAATAACTAAGGTATATGTCTGATTTAGGAGTTTCAGCAATGAAAGATCTTCATGTAGTGTTCATTGTAAGGGAAAAATGTGCTTGTTGTGCCTCTAGAATATGATGGGGCAGCAGTGGAAACAGTAATATATTTGTGACTTGGCTAATTATATGGAAGTTCTACTAGAAAAGGTTATAGATAGCCTAAAGTACTAAAGACTTAATGAAACTGTTGTCATCATAGTGATAAATATCTCTGTTCCAGAATGTCTTCTTGGAAAGTACTGTAAGCATATCAGAATAAATATTTGACTATAATTCTGTAATTCTACCACTTTTTTATTTAAATTAAAGGCCTTCAAGTGGGCTATATATACAAGTTAGGGATTTGTATTAGTAGTTGGAACTAGTTTGAATTAGTAATAATGACAGCATTGAATTCTCCAGTTGAAAGCAGTGGTAATTTCGTCCAGTTACCCCATGGAATAAGTTGCAATTCCCTTGAAAGCCTCCAAGTCAAATTCAGCCATTATGTAAATGATAGCTTAAGCTGATCGTAAAAATGGGCACGTGGAAATACAGCTTACATTTGTTTAACATTCAGCAGGTCTGCAAAATGGATACAGCAGCAGAGGCAGACAACAGGAAAGAGTAACATAAATCAGGCACTTCCCTGCTTAATGTATACTTCTGTCATTCCTAACAGCCTGACAGAATATCAAATCAGTGGAAGTTGCCATATACTCAATTTAAAGTGTCTACTGTATGCCGAATCAGTGTAATTTAGTGTACATTTGTTACACTACTTTGGTTTTCCCTTAAATATGTTGCATATTTAGCATGCAAAGAATAAGAACTAATTTCAGTAATGTATGTTGATTAGGCTCTTGTTAGGCATAAATAAGGATTATCTTGTTCTATATAGTACATTATGTTGTAAATTTAATAGGCACATAGCTTTCTCTGTCTTCTTCCATTTCCACCCACAGACATTTAGACAAAGAGCAAAAGATGAAACCTAATATAAATCTGTTAGGAGCAAAGCCTGATACAAGAAACAGCAATGTACTTACTGATTACTTGCATTACTTTGACACTGTAAAAACACTGAAGAAAACAAGGGTACAGAGATTTAGAAACTAGAGTTAACACTGTCTTTTCAATTATATTGGTCTTTCATTAAAATATACATAATATATGTGAAGATATATAGCTGACAGCTTAAAAGGATGAAAGAAGATAATATCTTGGTTTATCAAAGTTTTGTTCCTGTAAAGAAGGGAAGAGTGTTTTGATGTAGTGTATTAGGCTTACTGTTATTAATAAAAACAGAAAGTAAGGAGAAAAAGAAAAACAGAGTGTAGATGAGCAATGGAATAGTATTTTTGAGTAAGACTTTTCTGTTGTTGAAACAGTTTTCATTGTGAATGAGATCATATGTTAAAAAGAAAGGATAAGAACACTTAAAGAGTAGAAGGAAAATAAATGTAATGATCTTAAAAAAACACCTAGTAACATGCTCAAGAAACATAGAAAATTGGAGAAGGAAATTTTCCACTCTGATGAATGAACTGGATGAGGTGAAAGGGTAAGAACAGACAAGTGAAACTGGGAGTGAAGGAATTCATGCGTGCATAGGCACTTGTGCAAATAAAGAAGCTGTTCAAAAAGAGAGGAAAGAGTAACTGGAAGACAACTGGAGAAGGAGCAGTGGCTAGAAATTTTTTTTTTTTTTTTCTAGCATCAGTGAAAAATGGGAATTTTATAGAACTAGACTGAATGCAGTCATATTTTAAATTTAAGAAGATCAAATCAGAGACTTTTAATATAAGGAACAGTAGTTAATAACTTACCACTGTTGCTACTGAAGAGTTAAAATGCAGCAGGTTTTCTCAGTAAACATATCTATCTATCCTGTTTAAGATTATCTTCGTGTTTTGAAGACACTGTAAACATGTCTGGAAATGACACACTCCCACAGTTTCTATGCAGCAGAACATGATGAAACCAGCCACCAAAAAATATTACATTTTCCACTTGCGTTCATATCAGCTAACAGAATAAAATCCATGTGATTTAGAACTAGGCATTTCAAAAGTCTTTAAAGGACTTGAAAATCAAGTTACAAACTACGGTTCTTCCTATAGTTCTCTAATAAATACATCATTTTTATGTGATGTGCAAGGGAGAAGAAAAAATGTGGTGGTATAGAATATTATGTTCCTTTATTTTTCATTGTTCTTCATGCATATTTTGTACTTTGTTTATAAGCATTATGTCAGTTAAGAAATAGTAATTCTTGTCTAAAATATGAATTAGAGTGAGCTAAGACATCACTGAGGTGTAATTTTTTTTTTTTTTTTCCTTCAGCAAATGCAGATTTGTAACCCAGTTCTGTCACTTGAGTGTTAGCATTTTGAGGCATGGTCTATGGCAGCAGTATTATATATTTTCATATTTAGGTTATTCTTATTTTAGTACCACTTTAAAAAAAAAAATAAGTTGGCCTTTTCACAAACCTCTTAACAGTGATGACTGCCATGCAATTATTGATATAGTCATTTTTTGGTGAGACTGGGTTAAAATAAGGTAGTACTGATAATTTCAATGCCATTGACTTCAACTAAAAGCAAATAAGCAACTGGATGGAAGTAATGTAATCTGATACTGATTTTTAAGATGGTTGATTTTTTTTCCCCCCCCTCAAAAACAGACTATAAAATGATGAATGATAATTTGAGTGTGTTCCAGTGATGGCTTTGACAAATGGAAAAGTTTTGATTCCAGTAGACCTACACCACAGGGATTTTGTACTTCTTGCACTTGTTTGGAAAGGTATTAGATTTAAGCACATGGTCATTTCTAACACCTAATGAAATTTATTCACATTAAAAGAATCAACACTTTTAAAGTGTGAGTAATTTTTGTTGCACTGGAGGTGTCTGGCAGCTCCGACAGTGGTAATAACACAGACATCTCTGAACCTTTCTGGAGTCAGAAAAAAAATCCATCCAGTTTAGTAAAAGGTAAACACCTCATAGAATCATAGAATCCTTTAGGTTGAAAGAGACCTTTAAGATCATCAAGTCCAACCATTAAGCCAACACTACTAAGTCCTCTGCTAAAACAGATCAGAATCTGTCAGGGTTGGAAGGGACCACAAGGATCACCCAGTTCCAACCCCTCTGCCATGAGCAGGGACCGCTCCCACTAGATCAGGCTGCCCAGAGCCTCATCCAGCCTGGCCTTAAAGACCCCCAGGGATGGGGCCTCAACCACCTCCCTGGGCAACACATTCCAGGGTCTCACCACTCTCGTGGTGAAGAACTTCTTCCTCACATCCAGCCTGAATTTGCCCACTTCCAGCTTTGCCCCATTCCCCCTAGTCCTGTCGTTACTCAATATCCTAAAAAGTCCCTCCCCAGCTTTCTTGTAGGCCTCCCTAAGATACTGGAAGGCCACAATAAGGTCACCTCGGAGCCTTCTCTTCTCCATGCTGAACAGTCCCAACTCTCTCAGTCTGTCCTCGTAGGAGAGCTGCCATAAGCCATAAAATCAGATACACAGAGAGTGAGGAAGGAGGCGCTTATTAGGCAGACAATGAAGTGAATTAATTTGTTCCAGTTACTTGGGTTAATTTGGCATTTTAGATGCAGCTTAAACAATGTATTTGCGAAAAGAAATGAGAAAGATAGCTGTGACAATGCTTGACATCTAGGAAGGCAAAGTTATATTTTTAGATGGTTTAATATAAACCATTCTGCTTTATTAATGGTTTGTTATAATACATGATGAGTAACAAATTGGCAAGTGGTTCATCCATACAGAGTTTGTTTAGCTGGTACCTGAGACTAAAGTTAATTGCTTCAGTTTCCAGTATTACTCTCTTCATAATGTGTTCTGGTTTGAGTTTGAACAGAAATAACACTGTTGAGTGTTTTTACTCTTCAGCTAGGTCTCTTCTAACTAACTGCACTTTCTGAAGTTAATGGCATATTTTCACAGAAAGTATCTTCTTCTAGCAGTGATAATGCTTGATGTTTAGAGTTAGTACCAAGGATTGTTATGCAGCCCAAGTTACTGCTAAATCTTGTATACCACATTAGGGTTGCAGAAAGTAAAAAGTTACCCCCGAGGGGAAGAACAGCCAGGACATGTGATAGTTACCCCTGAGGGGAAGAACAGCCAGGACATGTGATGCTAAACTAACAAAGTATTCCAACCCATATACGTCATATTCACTATAAAGCTGAGGGATCATGAAAGTCAAGCTCTCTTCAATGGCTGGCATCTGATGAGGACTCTGTCCATTCTGCTTTTATCCTGATCTGTGTGTTCCTGAATCCAGTTCCAGAATCAAAATCCTATATCTGCTTGCTATCTGCCACTGAGTTCAGAGTCCAGTCTGAGACTTTCTACAGTGCCTGCTCCACAGCATCAGTGGTGACAGTGACATAATTGCCATCAGAGGGGTGGGTTCAATACTCGTTTTGTATATATTTGTATATATTCTGTTTTATTATTATTATTTTCATTAAAGCTGTTTTCGTTCCATAATTCTGCCTCCCTTATTCCCTTTTCTATTCCTCTTTTGGAGGGGAGAGTGGTTAACAGAGAGCATCTGTTACAGGTTTGGGGGAAGCCCTAACCCTAAACTGTGACAGAGTTAGTGCTTTTCTAACTCAAACTAGGACAATAAAGCTTCACGTGGATATTACTAACCCCAAATACTGGAAAATCATGTGACTTCAAAATCTCATAGTTTCCAAGAGTTTTGCTCTGATGGTTTTAAAGTAGGCAAATGTGGGAGTTTATGTGAGCCCCTGACCTTAGACTTTGAGGAAAATCTAAATACACTGCAGCTTTTGAAAAAATCATAAATGTTGGCAGCAATATGCATATAGTTATGTCTTCTAGGTAGTTAGCCTGGAGACAGAAATTTTTTTTGTCTCAAAACTTTAATCAATAGCAATGACACAAGTAAGTAGAAAATACACTTCCTTGAGCAGGTGACAGCTTTACAAGCCATCTGAGCCTTAATCTCACACAAACATAACTTGCTGTGTTTCTGTGTTTTCACATCTGCAATTCATACCAAGTCCAAATGTAATTATAATTTTCCTTTAAGTAAAAATACTTTCAATTAAAAGGCCACATTCAAATCTCAGTCAGCTGTGAGAGACAACTTACTACTTTATTTAAAAAATAAATTAAAAAAAATACATTTTTTTTAAGAAGTCAGCACTGATTTTTGGCTAAACTGCACTTTCTCAACAGATATTTGCACCAAGCTCTCTCTTATGAGCTTGTAATTTCCTACCAGTTTTAGTGGTACTTTTACTACTGTACCTACACTGAATATTAAAAGGAGTATTTCTTTTAAAATTCATTTTCCCAGCAAAAGGATTGACTTTTATCAGAAGTTAATAAAACTTAGCTTGCTAAATAACAAAGTTATTATCTAACAAATATAGACATAAAATTAGATCTGTATGGCCATTTCAGCATATGATGTTGATGTATCTTCCAAAATCAGAGAGATAGTATTAATGTTGATAAACCAATTCAAGTACATAAAAGAGAACTTTTATTTGTGAGCCTTAAAGAAGATAGTTGAATTCTCCTCAAGAATATGAATTAAAGTTTTTTTAGAAAGCCCATAATTTTTGTCTTTTTCTACATTCAGGAAAAAAAAAAAAAATAAAAGAGCCTTATTGTGATGGGGAAATGAAACATTGTTTATCCAAACAAAAAGTGATAGATAAACAAATATATAACATTTTTCAGTGACTAATCAATGCAACACAATCCTTACTGGAAAGTATGTCCTAAGAAAACCTTCACGCCCAGAGGAAAATAAAAGGCAAAGGTAGTAAGAAGAGGATGGAAGAAATATGGTATTTATGAAGAACAGGATAAGGATCATGAGAAATGAAAGCTTACAAATTAAGTCACCTGTGAGATAAGCATCCCTTCAAATTGGTTGTAAACACACAACCTACACTTCGAGGTGTTGGTGTCCTTCCTAACTTGTAGATTAGGTGCTCAAAAAGGCTGTCATGTGAAGTGCTGGGGTTTAAACCCCCACCCCTGAATCAGGCTTGACAGATGGATGATGCCCACAAGCAGGCAGGAAAGACCCTCCTGATAGGTTTTCACCTAAAGTCTGGTCAGCCTTGGGTGGGAACTGATTAGGAGATTGCCATGAGGTGTTCCTTCTGTAGCATTAACTTCGGGTGTCCTGCCTCTGAAGCTAACGACATAAACGCTGGCTCTGCCTGCATTAAAGGGGAGAAGCTTGCTTATGTAGTGAATATGCTATGGAGGATTTCCAGTTCCTGGAAGGCCCCTCCCTCCGCTGTACATTGTGGGCAGAACTCCCAGTGGTGGTGGGACACCATTATGTCTGGGAGCAGGGGGAGGAATACATCCATAACGATGGCACCATTTTGTGGTCAGGGCTGTGCAGTTGGAATTGGACTGGTCACCCAGTTCCTTGGTCAATTTGCTCCTGTCTTCATGGCATCCTGTACTGTGAGTGAATACATCAACCTTTTAATTCCTCTGGTGATTTGCCACCTCATATCACTCATATGAGTTGGCATCAGAGGGAAGGGTATGGACTGTGTGAGTCTTATTGATAATAATATCATTCCTATCGGGGTATGTGGTCACTGAAAGATCATTACTGTTATAGGCTTGGTGTTTTTAACCCTATACATTTGGAGGCCTGACTCACAGGATGTGTTCAGTTGTCAAGGCAAATAGTGCAAGTGGCAAGTCCAGTTGTCAAGGCGAAGAGTGCAAGTGAAAGTGACTGACAGACCTCAAAAGTGACTGATCACTCAGCTGATATTCTACACATCTTGTACTTCCCAGCTAGATCATGCATGGGTGCTCTAGCTAGAAGACGAAGTAAGTGTACAATTCAGGGCTGTAACTAATTTTTTTATTCATCCCAGTGAAGATGATCTGTGCTAAATTTGAAATATATGTATATTGAATCCAGAAATTTTGATTCAATGCAGAACTTTTTGTGAAAATCAAGTAGGTGAGAATTTTTGATACCAAGAACTGCAAAGCTAGCAACAAATTGGATTAAACCCACAGCCTTTAACTGACAAAAAAAGATTCCACTTAATAATTTTCTTTTGACTGTTGCTGATTTCTGAACTCGCATTTACCAACTGATCAGTTTATTCCAACTCATCAGGAATTCTGTTCTCATTGGGCTTTTCTGAGGTTTGTCACATCTGTCACTGAATCTACTGATTGTGCAAACTACCATGCATGTCAGTACTAGGTATGAATATGCATGTTCATCCAAGCTGTGGATACCCAGCTGGCCTAGTACAGGACTTTGTCTATCTGCCACAAGAACACCTTGAAGATATTGTAGATGTCCATGGAGACTCTGATGCATTTGGGATGTGTGTATTAATTTGTCATATGAGAGCTCAGATAGGACCAGAGTTTGTCCAAAGTAACTCTGGAGTTACTGGATATAAGCAACACGAAGTTTCCTTAGTAATGGATCTGTCCAAGAAAGGGAGTTCTCTGCAACATCAATATTGCCATTAATATTAATGTGATAAATGCACCTACAACTGAGTGAAGTATGTAATAAATAGTTTTAGGTAAAAGTTGAATTTAGTGCTTTAATTCAGGGCATGTGCTGTTAAGAGAAATACCTGTAGCTTTCTTAATGCCTTATATTAGCATGTACAATACATTGCTGCTTCTGAATTTGAACCCTTTGTTATATGAGCCACTGATGTTTTGAATGCTTTCCCAGTTGACGAACTGAAAATGCATTTTTAATGGCAGACAAAGCTTAATGTAGTGATAATTCTGGTAGCAATGTTAAAACAAGATCTTCTGACAGGGGAAGAGTGAGAAAAAGGATTTCAGGAAAAGAGGCCTTAGGGAATATATGTATAACCTCTTTAGAGCCACAACGCAAATGAGATCAATGTGTGGTGCTGTGTTTATATTACTTCCAGTACAATATTACTATTCTGGTAAAAGATTGTAGGGACCAAAGAGCTTTTCAGCAAATATTCTGTATCCTGAATACGCAGAAACATATGTTGTGTACAAATGCAATTTCTGTGCATTAGAAACATAATTTTTTGCCTCCCTGAACTTGAGTAGTACCAATAGCACGATTACATTTATTAAGATGCAGTTAATGAGATTTAGAAGTGTTTTATGTGAAAATGTGGCATCATACATATTTTACTTCATTTTAAACATATGTAAGAGAAAAAGAGTAAGGTTGTTTACTGATTACAACCAAAACCATTCCTTTACCTCCAGAATGAGGACACTGACCCAGAGATAAAAGCAATAATTCAGTCATCTGTCATACAAAACACCACTGTAAACTAGCATGAACACAAGGAAACCTAAAACACAGGAATCTTGAGTCTTCTTGAAACTCAGAGTTTCACAACAGCAAGTACTAAAGATCACCCTGCAAAAACTACATGGCTTGCATGAGTGTGTAAGAGATGATGCATGTATGTGCAATTCCCTTCAAGTCATACAGCATGAATAGCATTCTGTTTCCTCAGTCCTCTTCAGTTATTACTATGTCTACATAGCAGATATATTTTGGCTTTTCTAGTTTGGAGAAAAGGAGCCTGAGGGGTGACCTCATTGCTGTCTACAGCTGCCTGAGGAGGGGAAGTGGAGACGGAGGTGCTGATCTCCACCCCCAGTGATCAGATGTGTGGGAATGGCTCAAAACTGCACCAGGGGAGGTTCAGACTGGGTGCTATGAAACACTGCTTTACTAAGAGAGTGGACAAACACTGCAACTAGAGAGGTGATAGATACATTCTGCCTGTCACTGTTCAAGAGGCATTTAGACAGTGCCCTTAATAAAGTATTTTAGCTTTCGGTCAGGCAGTTGGACTAGATGATCATTGTAGGTCCCTTGCAACTGAAATAATGTATTGTATCCTATGCTATTATTCTAAATACATTGTCAAGTAGTATATATTGATAGGAAAGGATCTTTAGAAACAGTTGGTCAGCCATCCAGTTATGCTGGGGAACCAACATCCACAACAACCACTCTTATTTTTATTTATTTGCTTGTTTGGTCAGTTAATTTTAGTTTTGTATGATCCCTACTAAGGTTTGATAGACTGAATGCAGTATCACAGAGATTCTTCCAGAGTGGATCTTCCAGCTTTTTTTCATCTGGAAGGTTTACAAATCATGTGCTTTGAAAACATTCTGCAGAAAAAAATAAAGTACAGAAAATGGGGAGGATCATGCCATTTTTTTCAAAAGCACACTTGAACCAAACTAGAGAAATTATAGGTACACTCTATATGAATAAGATTTGATCTCTTTTTAGAGCAAACACAGTGGTTTTGGTTTTACTGTCTTAATTCTCTTCCCCCCGCCCCTTATGAACAGATTTGAAAGCTTTGCTGAAAAGAAAATTAATACAGAAATTAACCTACCGCTCTCCCCTGAAACTGTGAAAAAACACTTGTTTCTTTGAGACAGGGTAATAGAATATATGGTTTAGATGTATGGTTTTAATATATACTCATTTTCTATTCCCTTCATCTTGATACTAATAAAGATAATGTACTGGTTTGGGGGGGGGTGGCT
>NW_008606020.1:0-9030 GCF_000691845.1 Merops nubicus
AACTACAAATAAACAATAGATGGAAATAGTTAAATAACCTTCTCCACGGATGGGGACTTGGAAGCTGACTAAAGGGAGTACTACAAACCGTAATTGTGATTGGCCTGGTATTTTTATGTCTAATGTTATGTATTCCCTATTTCTGTACATGCCTTCAAAATATGATAACAAGAACGGTACAATCAATTTCAAACCAAACATTATTAGCCCATAAAAAAAAAAAAAAAAAAAAAAGGAAGTGTGATGTGGAGAGCTTAGCCACAGAGTGGCTAACAGCAAAGGGACATGATAAAGTGCAGCTGGTTGAAGTTTAGTAAAACAAACTCCAGGTCAAGATAACCTGGGGTGCAACTATTGTAGGATAATGGGATGAGTAAAAGGAACTGGAACACTAAGATAAGGAACTGCTAACCGCAAGGCTAAACACAAAAGATAAACATAAGAGGGGTTGACATGTAATCTGTAACCAATGGTGAGCTACGCTTTTGCAATATGTATGAACTAATTAAAGAACAGTATAAAGATGCCTTCTGATTTTTAATAAACGAGGCTTTCCGATCATCATAGGATGGTGTCTGTCTCCTGCTGATTTTCCAACACCGTGATGACATAGATCTGGGCTCTGCTGCAAAGTCTTGGGCTGCCTTTCTCAGGCCCACTGCTCTCACCTGACCACTGCAGATTATGGCCTGTCAAAGGGGGATTAATATCCTCTTCTGAGTGTATCTCCCCTTTCTGCCCTAGAGAGGCAAGAAGGTTTCATTTTTATTTTTTATCTTTCTTAAATTTTAATCCTTAATTTGAGTTTTCATCTGTGACTGCTGAGTGGCTGTTGCATCCAAGAGAAAAAAACCCAACAGTATTTAAGCTTTCAAGGGGGAATTTTCATTCAGCTGCTCTTTTCCTGTGGTCTGTCAGACACAGATTCAGTAATACAGACCACACAAACTCAGATTAATGACAAGAGTGTCTGCATGGACCTGCACATCTCTTCTGTATAGGAAAGAAGGGATAAGTAAGTTCTTTGGGTTTTTTTGGATGTTTCCTAGTATTGATGTCTCATTAATGCACCATTTTGAGTACTAATTTGCAAGGAGAAAACAAACAGAGCTGTTAGCCATTTTCTATTCCACAGATAATTATAGCCTGCATTAGCGCGTGGTTGGTCATGCCACACTTGCAGCTTTGTTGGAGTGAACTCGAATGAATTTGAAATTAATCAAATGTCTGGATTTTATTAATTGCATGTGAATGGTTGATTGTGGGTCTTCTCTTAATCCTAAAAGAAAGCTCTAGAAGAGCTGACACAGTGATTGAATCCAAGAGGAAGAAAAAGTGCAATGTTTCTTTCATTGCCCCTTGTTTATTGCAGGAGTCACTTTAATGAATTCACTAGTTAACACTTAGTAAAAACAGTCTAAAGATGATTCAGAGACATATCAGGAAGTCTGTAAAATTCTAAGTGTTCAGTACAAAGAGCTAAAAATGGATAAAAAAGAGAAAAAGAGATGTCTGAATTTCTTATGACAAATACCAGCCCAGTGAAAGATTAGTACATTCTCTGGATCATACACACTTCACTTAGTTGTGCAATTACACCACTAAAACACTTTGTGAATGACACTGCAGTTGCTAAAATCCATTTTGAATGGTGCTGCTTATCAGTTACCATTCAAATGTGACTGTCACTTTTACTAACAGTAAAGGAAAACTCATTTCATTGTGTTCCACTGAATCAGGAAAATGAAATGGTGGCACAGAATCTTTTTCCAATTAATTTTCAAACTGAAAATTTTATTTAAAAATGGAGTGTTTGCTGAAGACTTGACGCCAAAGTTCTATTTCATTCTTTCTAACAGACCTGTCAGCTAAGTATTTTGTATGTAACTTGTGAACTTCAAGCTCCTGCAGGTGTGAATATAGGGTGTTTTGTATCTGCCTCTCATCCATCTATCAGTCTATCTGTCTATCTATCTATCTATCTATCTATCTATCTATCACTTTTATTTATAAACTTGATTTTTAATGGTGAAGATGTGGTTGTGGCTTGAGTCAGTATGTTTCTGAGAGTTCTCAGATGTGGGTTCCTATTGTCTTCTGAGTGTCTTGTGTCAGGCCTTAGGAGCTTTTTTTGGCTCTGTGCTTAGGCACTTTTATTGCCATTGGTGTTGCTTTGGTGCACACTGGAAAAACAGCTGGAGCCATTTTTCAGCTTTGATGAGAAAATTTTAGTGCCATGTTTGCTTCCTGAGTTCATTCCATCAAGTCACCTCCTTTTTCATCAGCACAAGCAACCACAGATATTCCTGTCTTCTGAATACAGATCTGCCATTGTTCATTAATTGCTTGATAAGATCCAAGATACAGACATTAATTCAACAGAGAAATAGAGGTGTGATCTTGGAAAGACATGTTAGTATGTACTTCTTACACCAGCAGATTTGGTCTCTGAGACTTAATCAGTAGTATATTATTTTTTGATTATTTAACTTAAAGTTTGTTTGAAATAAGTTTTTCAGAAAGTATAATGTTTCTGACTGTTGTACCAACTTACGGAAAAGAAAGTGAAGACAGGGTGGCTAGATTTTTCAGTTATTGCTGAATGTGTTTTTTTTTGTTGTTGTTGTTTGTTTTTTAACTGCAGAAAGTGAGTGAAAAAGTAGGAGGTGCTGAAGGAACCAAGCTAGATGATGACTTCAAAGAAATGGAAAGGGTAAGTCTAAATACAGATGCATACATTCATTATTACCATTTTTCATTTCTAGGACAGGAATTTCAAAGGTCTTGTCCCTGAGTGACTCAAATGATTTTGAAAGACTTAACTTTTAACTTTTATTCAGCATGACTGAGCTTTCCATTTCTTATTTCTTTTTGTTTTCTAACAAAGGCATACATAATGTATGTCATTCTTTATGTTGACAGTATCTCATTCAGAGATTGAAGCTGATGTCAGCTACAAGTTAGTTTCAGTTAAACCGTTACAGAGGATTTCTGAAAACAGAGTCTCCTTCTGCAAGATGGTCATTTCAATGGCAAAGGGTGCCTGTAATTCTCACCTCCTTCAGTGTCAGTCAAAAGAGGCAAGAACTGTGTGCCAAAGGGGTTTGACAATGACACTGGGATATTCATTCGCAGGTTCAGATATTCCATTAGGCAGCCTCCGCTGGCAAAGTGCCCTGGGTACATGGAGTTAACCTGCCCAACAGAGCGCTTGGTGAGGCTGGTAGTTGTAGTGCAGAGTGTTTCTATGGAGGGGGGAAAAAAAAAGCCACAGCTGTGCGTGGCTGTAGCATTATTTTGGTTGGATCAGTAGGGCAGATGTTTTTTACTGGCCTTGATTTTGACTTTATCAAATCTTGTAGCACAAGCTGCTGCTAAGTGATTTGTAGGGTATGTATCTGATATATAACTGATCAAGAGAAACAAAACCTATTTATTTGTACATTTGTATAGTGAGATGGGGAAAAAGCCTTGGATGGAAAATAAAGGAGAAGGGCATATACTTCTTATAGTGACAGTACTGCAGAGTTTGTTCCTCCCCTTCTGCCCAACTTTCCTTTGAATGTGCCGCAACTGTAGGCACTGCCATCAAAACTGGAAGATGTTCATGAAGATTCAGAAAACTGCTACAGGGTTTAGAGCGGAAAATAGGACATTGTGACAGCCAGGGTTGAGCCCCATGTCATGCTCGTGGGTGGCATGGGTTGGCAGCCTAGGAGATAAGAGCGCTGAGAGCCAAGAACAGAGTAAACACAGTTGCCTCTGTGCTCTCCACCTGGACCCAAGTCCTTTGCCAGCTTTTCTGCAGGCAGTGGACGTGCTCCTTCTGCCTACCCCTGGCTTTCTGTTCCCTCAACCCCATCATCCTGCAGCCTTTGAGCCATTTCTGGGCTCCCTACCTGGCAGTTCAGCTACTTACTCACTCAGGGGGAGCAGACTTATCCTGCTCCTTTGTGTAAAGCACAGAGCAAGACCTGGCAGATGGTAGTGGCAGCAGGAAACAGGAAAGATGTCAGTCACAGCGTGCTGCAACCAACCTGCAATCAGGTGTTCTTTTTTAAAATAGGAACTTGCCATTATGGTAAAAGAGTTCACTCTGTGGTACTCAAGCTACCCTGAAGAGAGATGCTATATGTCTTCGTAAGTGCAGAGTACAAGACAGGTTGTGGGGATCCCTAAATCTGCCAAGCAGCATTTTTTTGCTTTGAGGCCAGGTTCTGAGTTGGACAGCAGTTGCATACTTTGCTATATGCAATGTAGGAAGCTGATGAAGAGTACTTCTAAAGAAAGTAAGAATTCCTATTACTGTAGAAGGAAGCAATGCTACTCAGTTCTAAGTATTTTAAATTCCTTAATATAAAATAGTTCTTCATGCAATCAGCCAGGGGAAATACATGATCAGTGCTGACAGGCTTGAAATTGGAAACTTAGTGATACCTAGTCTCCTTTATTCCAATTTTATTAGACCTCATTCTGAAAGAGGTAGACAGCCCATTTTATCATTGGTAGTTGGTGCTGATTGACATGTGCTTTCCTCTCAGTTTGACAGTTATTAGGGGATCAAAGATGGCTAGTTATTCAAATACCTTTCAGTGATCATTAAATCAAAAAGTTTTGCATGTTATGGATGCTTCCCAGGGTAATGCAAAGTATCAGCATGGTACAATGAGTCGTATCAAATTCCTAAAACATCCTGACGTCCTGTGTTCTAATGGCCTCAGTTGAGAATTGACCTGCTATAAACTGAAATGGTGGACTCCTGATTTGGTAGTTTCCCAGATATTGTCACCTCTCTGGTATCAAGGCTGTTTTCTGGGACACAAAAATAAAATTATAAGAAGAGTTAAAAGAATTTACAAGAGCAGAAAGAAGACATAAAAACATCCTCCTTTCGTCTAACATATTTTTTTTATGTTTCTTTTTGTTTCACTCTCTGTCCTTTAGAAAGTGGATGTTACCAGCAGGGCAGTTATGGAAATAATGGCAAAGACCATAGAGTATCTTCAGCCCAATCCAGGTAATATAATTTCACTGTTTCATAGTACTTGCAAAACTTTTTGAAAATACTCTTTCTCACTAATATATATAGTCTGACAGATCTCATCCTCACTGGTGCAGTTAAGGTTAACAAAAAATTGGTGAAGTCACCATTAAGTAAAACACAGAGGTGAGTACAGGCTCCTGTATTAGGCTGTTAGAAGAAAAACTGCCTTTGGGGGGCTTATTTGTCTCTTGTGTTTTCTTGATTTAGGGAAGGGGGCACCATGTGCCTAGAGACCAGGTATATTTACTTGCAGACATCTGAATGTCAGCGCTGTGAGCACGGGGTCTCCCTGGGAGCTGGAAATGGGTGTGGACCCCCCAGGGGCAGCAGGGCAGGACCTGGCAGCTGAAGCCCATCCCATGGCTTCAGCCAGGAGTAGGGCAGCCAGGGGGCACTGGGGAAGCAGCAGCCCCTGGCATCCAGCACTTCCCTTGGTGTGGGGACCAGCTGAGGCCAGGCTTCAGCCCATGGGTGGGGATCACAGTCAGGCACGGTGAGAGTGTGTCTCTTTCTTCTGAAGTCCCACTCATTCACCCTGTGTGAGGGAAAAGTACCAGGCAGTTCCTCCAGACCATGGGAAAAAGGAGGAAGTTGCTTCAGAACTTCAGGGCACGGGAAGTGACTTAACACCTTTCCCCTGATCCCCTAGCGATCTCGCATCCTCATTAGAGTCACTAGAAAAGGCAGGGCACTGAAGAACTGTTGATGCTGAACTGGAGAAAAGGGCAGATAAACAACTGTAATCAGAGTCAACTAAATTGAACCTTCAAAATAGAAATAAATTATTGGTTTCCATGGGGAGATGAAATAAAGATTTTGTGATTGGCCTGATGGAGAGCTGCACGCTCCTCTCTTATCAAAGGATCTTCATAAGGAGAGGTGTCCTGGACCTGTTATAACCAAGTAAACAATTACATTCAAGAACTTGAAGATTTCCATAACGATCTAGGAAAAAAAAGTTTTGGTACTAGCATAACTCAATGCCTCCTTCACTGGTGGAGTCAATGGAGTTATTCTCATGCAAAATTAGTGTGAAGGTGAAATGAGGCCTTCTGCCTACCATAAGTACCTTAGAATTTCATGGAAGTACAGACCAAATTCACTTATTTACTTGAGGGATTTGTTTTCTAATAGCTAGAAACAAATATGTACCAGTGTGAAATATTTTAATTCCAGTGTGGTAGGATGAGCTGTTGCTAGTATAGCTTAATTGGTGATATTTTTATGTTAGACCACAGAAAGGTAGGATAATTTGATGCTGCCAGTGGAATGAAAAAAAGGAAGAATAATATTTACAAGTTCAAGAACTGCTAGAGAGAAAATAATGATTAGAACTGTTTCTATGTCAACAGATAAAATGCTGTTTATGACTAGGGTCCACAACTTCATTACTCATCGTCAACAAGCACTCTACAGGAAAAGCAATAGGATTGACAAACATTATGGGGCTAGTGATAAAATTGTTAACTACTGTCAAGCTGTTGTGAAACATCAGATAGACTGAGTAATAAGCTTTAGCTATTTAGTGCTTCTCTGGCTGCCTTCCTGACACATCTGAGTGATTATGATTGCTGTGAATCATGAAAGAGGCTCACAGCAATGGAAGAGAGCAAAATTTCTGGAAGTAGCTAAGTGTCTGATTTCAAGCACCTCAAGCTGATGTAAGTTTGCAGGGCTGCACAAAAGAACAGTTTCCAAACTCTAGCCACATGTGCTTGTGGCACATGCAGATAGGGTCAGAAAATCAAAACTGTAATAGACAGGAGGAACATTTATTTTCTTTCATATCAAATGAGATAATATTATTAATTTCACAGCTGGGCAACGGTAGTGCATAGAGTAAGAGGAAAGGAGGATTGATTCTTTTAATTTCTCACGTGAGCTTAGATTGTTTCATGCCAATTGCAAAAGGGCTCCCTATAGTGAGAATAACTGTATAGCAAATTACTTCTTTTTTTCAGTTAAAAAAAAAAAGTTATCTTCAAAGTTCTTCCTACAACTGTCTTGTTATGATTACATTCGTAAGAAGGGGGAAATTTAATGAAAAACAAATTCTTTAACAGCAGTATTTAAAAGAAGACTTTCTTTGAAAGTTTACCTGGGTTTGGTAGGGAAGAAGGGGTTTGGGATGTAGAACATTCCTTGATAAGTAAGATGTACTGCAAATATCAATATGCTTAGATAATGTAGTACTGCAGTGCTAGAGATCAATTTGCTGTGTAGTATTTTGAAGGATCAATAAATGGTGTCCAGTATTGTCTAGCTTCACTAAACAGTTAATTAACTAATGCTGGAAAGAAAAAAGGAAAAGGAAACAAATGAAAGAGGGAGGGCAAGGGAAGACAACAGTAAAGACAATGGTGAATTTATTTAAGGTGTTGGACTGAGGTTGCCGTGCATGAAAAAGGTAACTTTGTAGACTTCCCAATTATGAAGAAAAATGGACAGCTGAGAATATCTAAGGTTGAACATGGTGAAGGCTCAAACACTTTCTATGTAGATGTACATGACCATAATTTCAAGAGAAGGAAGTGCAAAATGAACAAAATTTAGACTCTTGTCAGTATTCTTACGATTTGCCATGGCTCTGTTAATACCTAATACTAAGGTGGATCATCAATGACACCATGAAAGTCAATGTAAAGGAGAGGGAGTTCAACTGGGAAAAGGATCAAGTGTTCAGGTAATTTCCATGTGGTGTTTTATGCATCACTACCTGTCCTCATTCAGGTTGAAGCGTAACTTAGAGAAGAAAGCATGTGGCAATACCACAATAAAACACTAGACATGAAAGGGCTCAGGGCAGGATTTTGAGATTCACCAAAAACTTGCCTCTTCTCCTGTGGACGTTACGGGAATCAACTTTAAAGCAAGATAAGTGGAATGAGACCACTGGTGGATGTATTCTAAAATTTCCTACTAAATCAGGATTATAATGTAATCATTATTAAGTTATTAGATGAATCATTGAACTATGAATTTTTTATGCTTAACTGTCTTCTCTTTATGATTTATTTCTTGGCCTTCCCTTAGTATCTTTTAATCTTTTTCATTATTTCCTGTATCTTTTGCTTCCAATTCTTACCTGCCTGTCCTTTATATAGCCACCTCACTTTTTTTTCTTTTACTTCTGAAAATACTCCCATTTGTTCCTGTTTCAGTTCAGCTTGCTGCCTCCATTCCCCTGACTGACTTTCTTTGTGCCTTTGTTTCTTTTGTACTTCTGTATTTTCCCATGACCACAATAATTTCAATGCCATTTTAAGGGACAGACACTTGATTAAAATGCAGTTTCTTATAGTGAACAGATAGCCAGGGTGCTGAATGTAGTTCTGTAGTGGGTAGAAACAGAAGGAATAAAGAAATCCAGATGCTGGAAATTGCCATGTGGTAGCACGCAAAAATAATGAGAAAGCTTACAAAAACATAATTACTGTATCTTAAAAATATATTATCATTTTATAGCTGTTTCTCAGACAACATAAGTAGTATGACACTTGACTTATATTCCTGTGTCTGTGCCTGTGTCTATGTCCATGAATACATTTATAGGCCACAAAGTGAAACCTATTCAGCCATAAGAACCATCTCTTGATACGCACTTTCAGAAAAAAAATTAAGAGCAAAACACTTGTTGACTCCAGTCTGCTAGGGTTTTGTTTTGTTACAGAAATGTGTGCAAGGTTGAGTTTTGACCAATGAAATCACCACACAATAGTGTGGGTTACTGATGTTTTCTAAAAAGAACTATTAACTCATAAGAGCAATTAACAAAGTTAAGGCTTTGTACTGAGGAAGCCAGAGGCATTCATAGTTGCCATCCTGTAGCATACACAATAATACAGGTAGAAACACCCACTGAGTCATCTTTACTGGAAATAATATTTAGCTGGCAAAATTTGAAATCAAGTACCATTAATTAAATCATTCTCTGTAGGCCATTTACATTCTGTAGTTGCAAACATTTATCATAGAATCATAGAATC
>NW_008606021.1:0-31208 GCF_000691845.1 Merops nubicus
TTTCGTGCTTCCAGCGTCTGACAGGCTCCTCAAAACAAAAGACATGGATAAATTTGAGCCAGTTCAGCAAAATGGTACCATGGCAGTCAGGCTGGAGGACCTGTCTTTTGAGTGGAAGCTGAAGGAATGAGGCACATTCAGCCTGGAGAAGAGATGGCTTCAGGGGATGTAGGAGAAATCTTCCCATACCTATAACTATGTGATTGAGGAGGTGGTTCCAAGATCTTTGTAACAGTGGATGGTGGGAAGGCAGGAGACAAGGAATGTCAGTCAAAACAAGTGAGGTTCAGACTGGAGGTAAGGAAAGGCATTTTCTGAAGAAGAGAGCCAAGAAGTGGGACAGGAGCCCAGAGAATCTGTGCAGTCACCATCCTTGAAGGTTTTCAAGAACCGACTGAATAAACCCTAGAGCAGCCTGTCTGATCTTATAGCTGACCCTTGTTTGATTATGAGGTTGGACTACAGAGCTTCTGAAGGTCCCTTCCAACCTGCATTATCTTTTGATCCTATTAAAGTATTTCTGAAAACCTTCCTTTCCCTTATCCTCCTTGGCTAACTTGAAGAGGGTTTAAGGGGAATGAGAAGAGAGGTATGGGAAAGAAAGAAACTAATATTTTATATCAGTAAATTACATTAAAAACTTATGATTAGGAGAAGGGAGGTGGAAGTAGCAGAAACCACAGGAAGAGAAAACATGGGACAAAGTATTTTGGAACAGAGTCTATAAACAGTTGTTCATGTGATCAAGGACTGATAGAGAGCCCTGATTAGTGTACAATTGTAATGGGACTTCATGCTCTAGAAGATCAAAATGGTAAAGTGCTCCATTATGGCAATTATCTATCAAAAGGTGAGAGCACAGTAGATGCAGTTGCTAAAGTACTTCTGTGTTCATTAGTCTCATTATGTTGTAAATGTGTTATAGGGCACTATATACTAATGCTGTACCTGACAAACAGAAAATGTTAATGGAGATGCTAAAAAGACAAATTATAAGGAAGCAAATCCATATTCAGCCATTACAAATCCAAGTACATGTTAAGCCTACAAATACTTATCTGAGGTCTGTGATCAGCTTCCAAAACCCTTTCATCTGATCCAAGTTATGAGTGGACTGAGGTCATCCAGCATCTTTCTTGTGACTTGATAGATCAATAATAATCTACTTGGAGCCAAGACTGAAAAAAAATTTTATTTTTAACTTAGGGAAACAGGTAGCTCTTCATTTGACCTTGAAAATTATTGGAAGGCAAGTAAATGATCAAGCACTGTCAAGCATTCTCTGGTGAAAAGGTTTTTATAATCAAGGTTTTTATAAACTGCAAAACTCCAGTAACTTAGACTGAAATAAACTGCAGTGTTTTAACAGAGAAATTTAATAATATTACCTATGTACAAGGATGTGGGTCCCTGCTTTCTATCATACATATGTCTTAAGAGTTTACATTAAGTTATTTTTCCATATTATATTTTTATATAGCTTTTTATTAAAGTAATTACTTTTTGTTCTGGTCAGGAAAAAGCCTTTAACTCGTCAGGTTAAGCCAGCTTAGTAGTGTTGGCTTGATGGTTGGACTTGATGGTCTTGTAGGTCTCTTCCAACCTAAAGGATTCTATGATTCTAGGTACCAGTGGATTCAGACATGTCTTAAGAGTGTGACTGAATCAGAATTTCAGTATTCACCCATGTGTTTGGGGAGAACAGAAGGTGTGTTGTCACAGGCTGAGGCTGGCCACTAGAGGAATGACAGATGCTTTCTGTTAAACCCTCCCTCTTCCCAGGAGGGGAAGGGAAAAGGAATAAGGGAAAGAGACTTACAGGTTGGGGAAAAAAAAAGTTTCAATGAAAAAGAAACAACAAAGAGAAAAGATAATAGTATTAAGAAGAAAATAATGACACATATACAAATATGTACAAACCCAATATTAAATATTGCTCCAGAGTCCAGGCTGGACTCAGTGATGAATGGGAGTGAGATTCAGGAACTGGATTCAGGAACTCAGACTGGGATCAAAGGCAGAAGAACAGATGGAGTCCTGCTCAGATGTCAGCCATGGAAGAAGAGAGCTTAACCCTTGTGATCCCTCCAGCTTTATATTCAATATAAAGTACATGGAATGGAATACCTTGTTCGTCAGTTTAGGGTCACTTGTCCTCTCTGCTCCTTCCTGCAGGTGTGGCCTTTTTACTTACTTATGACCCCTTCACTTACAGCACTCCTACATGGCACAAAAGATTTAGCAGTGGCCTTGGTTTCTCTAGGAGAAAGTACAAGCAAGACCCTTTTTGCATACCTGCCGTTAGCAGCAACTATAAACATCAAGTGCTATCACTACTAGAAGCAGACACTACCCGAAAAAATACGCTGTTAACTCCAGAAAGTGCAGTTACTCAGGAGAGACTGAGCTGAAAGGTAAAATCACTGAATGGCGAATTGGTTCTGTTCTAGTTCAAGCCAGGACATATGTATAGATCTATAACAGTGTGGAATATAATTCCTCCATAGTGGTACTAGTTAGCACACTATAGGGAGGAAGGATTATTCCCCAGCTCTTTCTCAAATCCTTCCAGGCAAGTCCTTCCAAAGCTCTAAAGAGTCCTTCAATGCTCACATTCAGAAGTTCTAAGGATTCTAATTATAACCAGTTCTTCCCCATTGACATAGAAGATGATGACAAGAAAATGAGATCTCAGTGTGTTCCTTCTGTTTTTTATTCACCTGCAGTGAGTGTCAGAGAGGTAATTGGCTTCTGTTGGTTGCATATGGCACCACTGCCTCAGGATACTAGGAAAAAGTTGTATGAAAAGCTGATTTGTATAACTGATTTGTTCTAAGTTTGGTGCTCATTTCTAAATTAAAGCCTCAGAACACAGACCTACATGTACAAACTCTCTGGAGTTATTATATTTATGTCAAGAATCAAGGCCATATAATGCCAGTGCTCAGGAAAAATTACACAGTAGCTGGAGAGGAATAAAAACAGAACAGGATAACAGTGCACAGTAACAGGAAAAAATGAAGACGTAAAAAGGAATTGGTTGGCTTTGAGGTGGTAGGAGCGGGACTGTGGCTAAACCCAGCTAGTGTGGAGGAAGAGAAAAATAGGATAAATAAAAATATGTAGGAAAGAAGCATTGCCAATTAAGTTTTAATGTGATTTGGGCAAGAAAGTAGCAATGTTTATTGAGAATCTAATTAAACTTAAGTGTGTTAACTAACAGGGGCAAAGTTATGTGAGGGGGGAGTTCTTAAATAACTAGGACATATATTTGCTGTTCTCAACAATGTATTTCCCCTATGGAGAATTTCAAAATATGACACTGTAATTCCAACAGTCTTCGCACTTCCTGAACCAGATTTTCTTTCCTTTTTTTGAATCTCTGTATGCTTTAATAGCTTAAAAAATGTTAGAGAGGGATAGTTAAATTGTTCAATGGTTACACTTGCAGACAGTAGCTAGGAGAGCATTGCAAGATGGGAGAAAGAAAAACAAGTTTCTGAACAAAGAAAGGAAGAATAGCAACAGAGATCAAAGTATGCTTCAGAGCAAGCTGCTCTTTATGACTGCAGCTGGTGCAGCAAGTGATGTAACTTTGCTGTGTGCAGTGAGGATAAGACAGGCTGCTCTGCACAGTCCCAAAGGGCCTTGGCATGTGAGTGTCACCTATGCAGCACATGCTGCCTTCCCATAGCCTACAGGGACTGGAGGAAGTCTTGTAATGAACATGAGGATGAAGGTGGTCAGAGAGGCTTATCAAATTCCCCTGACATTTTTCTAAAGAAATAATGTCACCAAAGTGATTACTCCAGCTGTTAGACCCATGCAGCTTCTGTGGATAGGCTGAACTACAGGATGCTTTGGGACAGAAATTTACTCATTCTGTCCTTTGCCTAGCATTCATCTGGGAAATTGCTCATTAGTGAATGCTAACATTGGCTTCAGCTCCTAAACATGTCATAATTCACATACTCTGTCCAGAATGTCCAAATGTGATTTTTGAACCTTTGGCAGCTCATGAGCTATAAGCGAAATTGCTCTGCTGCTGCTATGTCAAGTGATGGTTATGGGCTGGCACGGATGATGAATTTTGTGTGGTGATCTAAACTCTCAGCCACTTGAGCCATGAGTTGGGACAGACAATCCTGGGCCATAAGAAGATTCACTCAACTGTTGGTCTAACCCAGCCTCAAATGGCAGAAGGAGGCGGTAGGAACTCGTGGATCAACTGTAACCACCTGTCTGTGGACCAGTACTGGATATCCCTTCTCTGCAGCTGCCACAGGGGTTGCTCTTTGCACTATGGAGACTTTGGTATGCTGCTCATAGGCTCTGCAAGATTACCCACACTGAATAACATACATAATAGATATAACATTTGATTAAGAAAAACTCACATGATAGTGCCAAATTCAATTTTAATTCCATGTATTTTGAAATTAAAAGCACTTGAAAATGTTGGATGATTAGGATGCCCTTTGTTGAGTAGACCTTTGCATACTATCCAAACAGAAAATACCAACACTCAAACATGTAGCCAGTTAGCTGCACAACTCACAATTACAAGATCAGAGCAGTTCACAGAAATTATAGAAGAGTTTATAAATCTGTATTCCAATCACTACCTTAGTGGCCCTCTCTCAACGTTCACAGTCATAGGATCGTATTTGGCTCACCTACACTTTTTGAGCCAATATGATGCCAGTGCAGTTTCACGTACTCTCAGCATTGGTGTTGGAGCCAAGGGCTGCAGTGGCTTTGACTGTGCTCCCCCTGCTGTACAGGGTTGCATAAAACTTGGGGAGTGTCAGGATCAGAAATTCAGCTGCTCTTGATGCATTTTCCTTACCTTACATCCATGATGTTAAGAATATAATCCCACGTGGTGACCAGGTGGCGTGGGCTTAAACCTTCCAGGTGTCCTTTTAACTGTTTCTAAGGCAAATAGCTTGTCACTGTTTCCCATGCAAACTGCTCAAAGAAGGCACACAAAGAAAACATTTTTGTTGAAATGGGATAGAAAGATGAATTTTAGAGTTCACTTGTAGGGGTCAAAATAGTGTGATAAAAGCATTTAGAATGTAATTTGTGAAGTGAACCTAAGCTGAAGTGCATTTTTTGAGAAACAAGACAAAACATTGCTCTAGCTTATTCCTCAGGACAGATTGCTAAATGTTTTTTTTTGCATGACTGTAACAGATCCTCTGTCACTGCAGACATGTGCAGATCCCAGACACCTTGAGCTGGGAGATAATTAACAGGAACAGAAAACCACAGGACCAAAAGCTGGTCCCTCTATTCTGTATCATCTCTTCTGGGAAGCATAGGATGCATTAATATCAACAAGTATTAAGCTAGGGCTTAATCTCAAGCTTCAGGCTCTGCCAGCTTCTGGATTGCTCTATAAATCATCCTTTCTTCTTAGCAGAGCCTGGTTGGGTATTAAGGATGTGCTTATATCTAAGCTTCAAAGTCAGCACTTGCTGATACAATTAACTAATCTACATCTCTCAAAGCTGAAGCTAGTTTATTTTTAGGTAGAACTATTGTTTATCTGAAAATGCTGATTTATCAAAACTGAAGCGTTTTGTGAGAAGATGTTTTCACCAAAATTGAATAGAGCTGTCTGCTGAGGAGGCATGTGTGAGAAACTGCTCATGAGAACCTGCCAGTTTGACTAAGAAAGGGGCAATAACAAGTTGAGAGCATGCAGCCCTGGAGCCAGATGTGTAGCTCCTTGCAAGCTCAGCTTCTCTGCTCTCAGTTTTTAAGTGTCTTATGTCAGGGCTGCCAGGAGCTGGCAATGGGGAAATCCTCAGCATTCAGCCCTCAGCTGTCTAGCCACCACAAACACTGGTGTAGCTATGCCTGGGGAGCACGAGGGAACTTTGTGGAAAGGTAAAAACACAGTTTTGAAAACTGTGATTCTGGAATTTATTTCTTGTGACAACTTGAGCATTTAGTCTGAAAGAGAAGAGGCTTTTCTTTATTCTCTCAACAGAAAAATTCCTGTCTCCAGACAATAATGTCCACAAATATATGTCTATAGGATTAGCTTCCCACTTCCTAAGCTGTTTCCACAAGGCTTCTTAAACCCTGCCTTTTCAAACATGGAAATACAGGTTCTGAAACATGCAGCAGTAGTCACTAAGGGAAAGTGCTAAGACAGCGGCACAGTATGAACTAACCTAATGTAAACCCCACAATGCAGTTACACCACTTTATGAAAGGAGTCTAAGAGTGCATGCATTACTAGATGCCATTCTCAGGAATTCTGGGGTACATACACACCCCAGTCACATTCTGTCCAGCTCTGGGTTGCTGCATTTAAGATTTGCAGTTTCACCTCACTGTATTTGCCTTTGGACAAAGCACAAAGACAGCATCTGCTCTGTTCCCCTGAACAGTGACTAAAAGATCACTAAAGATCTAGGGTTAGAAGCTGTGAAATAACTACACTCAGTTCCCTGAACAAGCTTCCTATTGAAATGACTCCTTTGTTCTTACCCAGGGAGAGTACTCATCTGCCTAATTTGCTTGGCAGCCAAACCATAACCTCCTACTATTCAACATACTCTGAAACTATAAAGCATTGGTTTGAGTAGTGTTTTATAGTCAGGAGTTATATAAAAGGAGAGAGACACTGACGAAGGCAACCTAAGTACTTGTCTACATAATTACACTAGTATAATTATGCTGTTAGGATAATACTTGTATAACTCACCCGGGAAAAGTGCCTTTTCTTTTTTCCCCTGGAGCTCTGTATCTCTTTTAAAGCGACATACTGATGTAAATCTTGGCTAGACTGCAGTATTGTGTTTGCTAGGACTTGAAACTTTCAGTATTTATGTACTGTCAGTAAAAAAATGAAAATTTGATTGATAGAGGATGGATCAGTGCCTCCTCTCAGGCTTGGTCTCTACTTTCCATACTGTTCAGCACAGTCTTCTGTGTTAGTGTCTACATTCAAGATCCTTCAAGACCTAGCCCCAGTTTATCTAAAACATCCTATAAAGAAGCCAGGAAGAAGATTGTAGTGGGTAACCTCAGTAGGGAGGCAAAAAGTATCAAAAGGGAGCTGCTCACTCTCCTGAGGCTGCTGGCCATCGATTTTACTCTAACTTCATATTACTTTTGCAGTCATCACACAGTCATACTGAAAAACCTGCCACGATTATCAGCCATTCATTGAAGTATGCTGGGAAATAACATATGAATTTTTATGTTGATTGGCCCAAATGTTTAAAATTAACAATATTCCTACCATCTTACAAGCCTTTTTTATGAAGCCTGTTTGGAGAAGGGGAAGAGTATACAGAAGTTCTAGATTTTTTTTCTTTAATAGGAATAAAAATTTCCATAGTCCATGTCAGGCCAAGAGGTTCTCTTCTCAACCAGGATTTTGGAGAACACTTATTCAGGAAATATCTTATGATCCTTAAGGGTTAATTATATACAGAATTTAATAGTTGTATAGCAGAAGCTAGAATTAACCTCTTTAAAATTCAAAAGTGAATTTTAGATTTTAGAACTTCCCTTTTTATCTTTCTAGTAATTATATTATTCATATTGCTCACAATACTTATACTTCTGTGCAAGTGTTGTTACTACTGGGCTTTTATGGCTGGAATAATCAGTCATATTCAAATTTTTGTTTGAATTTGGAATAATGAAACCACGTTTCTGCATTTTCCTCAATAATGATATGCAATTTCCAAATTATAAACCAGTTGGGCATATGTAACTATTTTTGTATCACCTATATTCCCTTTTCTATCCTTGAATGCAATCAAGTTTTTTGAAGAAAGCCAATGCTGTGAATGTCATGTAATGACACATGAACTTTGCACTGCAGCTAAATCTAATGTGGCAGCATTTCAATAGCTGTGGGAAAATCACCTAAAAAGGTTACGCACTATGCTCTTTTGTAATTTGAATACATAAAATTGATCAGTTCAGAGTCAGTGGATGTCATCCACTTTGGGCTTGGACTCACTGGATCATATGCAAAAATAACTGATGTATTTCCCTCCATCTACTTTTATCTGCCTGTGGGGACAGAAAAGTCTGGTTGCTGAGTACAGAAGCCAAGCAGTGAAAACTTAAAACTAGAATTTTAAACAGATGATGGCCCGTGTTGGCACTGACCTTCAGCATGTTCTCATTACTTTCCTTGTCACCCTTACACAGTGGTTGTGATATGATTCAATGTACAGAATGTTCGTGTTTCTTTGTTTCACACTGTTCCCCTGCCCATGACATGTTGTCTCTGATTTTATACGGAATTTGTCACCTCTCTGGCTAGGGACGGCACTGTTGGTCAACACGGAGGAACATGAAGAGAGAGTGCTCACCAGCTTCATCCACAAACTCCAGGTGTGAATAGAAATAAGAGTTAATAACATGATTAACATTTTGCCAAATTATGAACACTGCAAATACACTACTTGCTCTCTATCTGTTTATTATTGTTAGTATTAAATCTTTCTTTTATCTGATCAGATTTTCATAGCCGTGCAGCACCATTTAAGTCAGTGACAGCACCCAAGGTACTCCAGGGAGTGTGCAGTCCTGGCAACAGGGCCTGCAACCTGCCAGCTAGAGGCTGCCTGTGTCTTCAGCACGCGAAAACCCAAAATGGACCGCAGTGTGGAAAAAAACGCCACAAATATTAAACTGAAGAGTTAATCTAGCTCTAAGACAATTTTGAGAGTTCAGTGCCTCTGCGCAAGAGGCACGTTGAGGCTGGAGTTTTTTGTTTTGGGGTAGGGAGGACATCTTGTGGTCAGTGTGGAAAGCTCGCCCTCTCCCCGCAGGCTGGCAGTCCGCGGCTTCCTCCGGGCACCGAGGCGCTCCCTGAGGCCCAGCCTGGCGATTTTGAACCCCCAGAAGTGTTCAGCCGCATTTAACAGAGAGGAGTGGACTCCCGCGGCCTTGGTGAAGGCAGACCAGCAGGGAAACGAGCTGGGAATCTCCATTCCCAATGGAAATTGGGGAGCTGTGGGCACCTAGGGATTCCAAAAAAATTGCATTTCTGTGATCCATGGTCCTTGACAGGGATTATTCTGTCCTTAATGTACGCCTGGGAGCCGCAGCCCTCAGCCTGAACAAAGTTGCTCCGTGTGGGGGGTGTTTTGTGTCACCAGGGAAGCAAACAGACCCGCGGCTTGCATCGGGATGCGGGGATAAAATCCTGCCTTGAAAATGTGGCCGAGGCAGGGCAGTGGGACAAAGCCTCCAAAGGTGGAGGCTGTCAGCATTCAGTAATCACAGCCTGCTCAGCGGGACGATGGCTGTGAGCTGAGAGCGGGCCTGCAGCATGGTCACACAGGCCTCACCCTGGCTGGCCTGAACGGGGCCAGGCCAAAAGGGCACCAGGCCAAATGGGCCCATTCACATCCAGTAGCAGCAACTGGGGGCAGGAGGCAGCTGGGATCCATGGGAACTCACTAAGGTTTTGAATCACAGCTTCCTTTTGGACCATGTGCAACAGTGTGCCATCCATTCTGTCTACCCAGACATGTGGAAATCCCAAACAAATACAGCAAATTCTCAAAATCCACTAGGTAAACATGTCCAGAGGGAAAAGAACCTGGGGAAACACAGGTGTCTTGTCAGTTTTAATCAGGGCTACAGTAGGATGGAAGGAAAGAGAATAATGAAAGGACAGAAGTGAAAAGCATGCTGGGCTTTTCTGGAAACAGGTAATAGGAAGACCTGCTTGTGTCTTAAAAGATATTAGCTAAACCTGCATGTAACTGTTTGTACACTTTCTCCTCATTCTTCATACGCCCTTTCAGGTCAAGGAGTATCTGTGTTATGTTTGTACAAAGTCTACCACAATGAGGATTATTGTTATCGACTTTATATCTATTTCTGAAAATAGATTAAGATTGATCAACTGCCATATTTTTGTCACTCTGGTGTAGAAAGGTGAGATTAGCTACATGAAGGACATGCTGATTGATGACGGCACAGCCTGCTTTTTATAGATCTGACAAAAACAAACATGGAAACAATGTAGAGCCTTGTGTTTTATCACAATCCTGTGTATGGCGTAAGCAGATGCATACTTGACTTTTAGTCATGGGAGTCAAACATTTATTTTGATATATCAACTCATTATAATAGAGAAAAATCAGTTGGGATGTTGCTACATCAGGTAATTTGTTTTTCAAAGGTATTTCATTTAAACTTCTACCCCACAATCCTCCCTTAAGCTCTTTGCTGCAAATCTGATTGGGCTGATGTCCACTGTACTTTGCACACCTTTTATTTCAATGTGTACTAGTATCTAACCATTTCCTTGTGCTCCTCTGTGCCACTGCCTGTATTACCATAATGTAAACACCTGACCATCTAATTTTCATATTTTTACACAATACCTAACACAATGAGGTCCCGAGGCTACAGGCACTACCACAGTAGGACAGAAGTAATTACAGTAGCACCAGTAATATACTTAGTGGCCATTAATTTTGCTGACATGATGTGTCCTTAGCATCAAGTCCAGCCTCTGCTGTACTGTGCAGCTAAGAATTGTGGATAAAAGTCAGAAGCCGGTCTTCTGAAGGAGATTTCTGCTGTGTAAGACACTACCTTGAAATCTTTGTCCCTGAAGCTTAAAATAACTTGAATATTTCTTTAGAATTCTGTACAGATGTAGCTCAGCTGCTGAAGGAGTAGGAGCTGCTATTAATCTGTCTTGAAAGATATGCACAATAATACCATGAAAAGAAAGTTTCTGCTCAGCCTACTTTCATCCAGCATTCAGTTTCAGTAAATGGAACTAGGTTAAGGGAGATAAACAAGATTTGCCTCTGATACTGGCATGCATACAGGAACATGAGCAATTTTGTTTTATAGCCACATTTTCTTTATTTCCTGTTTTTGTTTTTATTTTTGTTTTTTATTTGTTTTGTTTTTCATATTATACCTATTTTCTGCTCTTACAACTCATAAGACACTGAAATGCAACATTTTCTTAGATTATCTTTGATCTTTGAATAATAAGTTTTAAGTTAGGTTTTTGAAATTGGAATCTTTTTGCTGATTTTGTAGGTGGAAAGACTGTCCCACTAACAACCTCTTTCGCTTTATTTCAGTTCTAGTCCTGTATGATTATCATTCAACAGGCTTCCCAAAACCACGGGTTTTTTTCCATGATCAGAAACAATTTAAATTCCAAGACTGTTCTTAGTTTCTTCTTCCAGTGCCTTTATTTTAAACCATTTTGTTTCAGTCTGCACAGTTTTACTCTAGAGCAGGTGGTATATATTTCTCTACTCAGAGGGAGATGTTCTATATTTCATCATGAGACAAAATAAGAGTAATATGCAAGTCATCTTTTGCCAAGGCAAGAAGAGCAACAATAGGAACTAGAAAAGCAAATATGAAACCAGACCAAACTGCAATGAAACAAAAATTCATCCAGTTGCAGAGAACAGAAGCTTCTCTGATAGTCTGTTATTGCCCGACTTATTAACATACAGAGCTTTTCTATCAATATGCACATATTTCACACATATCTAATCACATTTGGAACAGAAAATAGAATTACTCCATACAGTCATGGCCTAAATGTATCTCTAGGTATATTTTATACCCCACCAAGTTCAGGAATGGCTTTCTATGTATCTTGCACATCTACACTAAAAGGAAGATTGCACATTGACACTAAAAGGAAGACATGAAGTTTAACAGTTCTGTCTCAAGTATTGTATAACAGATACTGTTATACAAAAAAATTATTTGGCCTATGAATCAAAACTAGACAGCTTTCAAATATCTGCAGTGTACAGTTGTATGTAGTTTGTGTCTCTGTGCTTTCACAGGAAAAATGGCATTTCATACTCTACTGCTAATCCCCTGCAGGCAGTGAAATAACTGCACTGATTTGGCACACCTCTAACCTGACCTCCTCAGTATCCATCGTGCAGCTTTTGCCACCCCTTACCACCGTAACAGCACAAGGGTTTAAAGGTTGACCTGGCTGTTGCAGTTGTTTCAGAAGTGTTGCCTGGGGCTGGCTGCCTTGCCCAACCACCTTGGACCATTTGTACCATTGCATTAGTGGGCACCGTGTAGCCCAGGATCTGGTACCTTATGGCTTTGCAGCTGACATAGTTCGTAGCCTAATACATCCGCTTGCACAGTTTCAGTTAAACAACGGGTATTGTTTAAGCTGCTGTACTGGAGTCTGCAGTGCAATGGCTCAGAGCTGTCACACAGCTGCTTCTCTTGCCTCATCTGTGGGCAGGAATCCCCCAGAAGGTTACAGGACAGAGATCTGTGAGAATCAAATTCCCCATGTAGTTCAAATCAGAGCCCTTTGGCATATTTGAACCTGCTCAATGATTTTTTTGAAAATATTTGCCACTGCTGCTGGTCCCAGAGTGCTGCCTGCATGGTTGCTGATAGCTGGAGCAGACCACTGACCAGGGTCTTCTCATCCATTGGTGGTGTTAATGATGTGTCATCAGAACTGTTTGAGACTGTATTGTAACAAGCCACTGCACTTTAATATATTTGTTGTATATCTCTGTTTAAAAAAAATTTGATTTTTGAAATCAAAGCTTGCAGCCTGTTCCCCCATAATGTAAATTAATCACTTTGTTATTCCTTTTTGGATGAATCCAGCAGTTGTGATAATGACATTTTTGAAAGTGGCTGCTGCCTAATGCTGTGTAATTATTTTTAATAATGACTGACCCACAAAATAAAATTAATACCATTCTTAGTACACACTCTAGCGAGAAGCAATAATGGCATGTGTACAAAGCATGCATATCAAGAAGTGTCTGAGTCCTTGTTTCATGGGGCATATCAAGATATCAAGCCCCTGGCTGGTGCAAAAGTAGGTGTTCTCCATTGGCTACACTGGAATTTTATTATCAGCTACAGAGAATTCAGTGTATGATCCTAACAACAGTCAGCCTCCAAAGCATGCTATAGAAAATTAAAAGTAGAACAGAAGTATGTGTAGATACTTTACTGTCTATACTCAACAGTGCATGAAAGGTAGTCATGAGGAACAGAGATAGTGTTGGAAATCCCCTGCTTGTACCAAGGATGTTCTCTGTGATAAAGTAAAATGCAGTTCTTGATAGTTTTTCACTTGTAGGATGTCAGGCCAGTATAACACAGTTCAAGAAGGCTAAATTGTGGCACATTTTATAAGTGAAAGGAAACATATTAATAACTTTTTATTTATAAGTTTTCTTCATTAAATGAATATTCTACCCACTCAGTCAAACACTTGGTTCAGGTACATAGGTACAGGACTTGCCTGAAGGTAGCTATTATTATTGAAGACAATACAAGGAGGTTAGGATGAATCAGAAGAGGAAAAAAAGCTTCTCTTGTGTCTTGAGTGAACATATTTCAAATGTAGTAAGTACCTAAGGAAGCAGTATCTTGTTTTGCTGTGGGGTGGAAAAAGAGAACATTCCTTTCAGCACTGAAATATTCATGTCATCTGCTGTGACATGGTATTTATGCAGACATTTTATTAAGCAGCATCACTTGGCCAATGGACAGTAATATCAGTTGTTTTCCTGTCTATTACTGCAGTATTATTCAACTTGTGTCTTTTCAAAAAGCCCAAGAATATCTTTTCTCTGTTGTTGCTCCTTGATGGAAGCTCCATTCTTCTAGAACCCAAAGATCTGCTGGATACAGCCGTCGGTATTTTTAATTTATGCATCTGCTGGTTTATACCCTTCTAAAAGGCATTGTGCATTGACTCTGATTTGGTATCTACAGGTCTTTAAACCAGCCATATCCTAAAAGCAACTTGTTCTATTCATAAGTACAATGAAGTGTGCTTTCAAGAGCTGATAAGTGCATGGAGTTATGAATACTTTCCTGGATGGTGACATTCTCTTGCATCAGCACATGAACTGCTTTCAGAAGGCTGCCTGTTAAAAAGGGATCAGTTGAGCTGCGGCCTACTGAGCATGCATGGGACCCAGCCCTTTGTTTGCAGCCAGATGCTAATATCAGAAATAACAAAGCACTTGAGAGACATTACCAGCAGAAGAAAGAAGTTTTTTTTTTTTTTTTTTTCTTTCCTGTTAGGAATACAAGGAAAACAAACTAACACAGTGATAGAAAACCTTGCTCCTCTAACATTACTGCTATTTCTCCTCTGCATGCTTCTGGGGCACCTTCCTTACTGAGGGACCCTAACCTTGCAGAGCTCCACTTCAGCCTCGGTCCTGCTTTGCTGGGACACCTGCTGACCAGCAGAGTATCTACAGGTAAGAACAGTGCCTGCAGCTGTAATTGGTGTCTGTACCAACTGGAGAACCCGTCTGAGTGGAGAAATTCAGGATCTATATTCAACAAAGTGAAATTTAGTAGAAGTAACCATAGAAGATGATAATAAGACCTTCACAGCACAAAATCAAGTACAAAATTCCTGGCAAGACAGCAGAGCTGAAGAACAGGGTCTGGGGCAGTCACAAACTGAAAAACAAAAAATCAGTCTGTGAGATGGTGTTGTGTAGAAAATTCATCTCCCTCTGGGATATATAAGCAAGAATGTCACTGAACTGAGCAAAACTTACTCTTTGCTGTGCTGCTGTGACATCATTTGGAGAGGTCAAAGCACTACACATTAATAGGAAGACATTCCCAAAAAGAGCAATGAGAATAGTCAGAGGTGTTTAAAAAAGATTATCCAAGAGAAATGAAAGAGTAAAGGATTTGTTGTTTTCAGAAAAGAGATATTTGTGACTGGGAACACGTAATGCTGAAAATGTTTCAACCCTGTAAAATTTAGAAGATTATTATCATGAAGACAGTGATCAATCATTCTCTGTGCTCATCAGCACAGATCAAGGAAAACAGCAGCTGAAGTTTCAGCAAACACTACTTTGGCTAAATATTAGGGAAAAAATCCAGCTATAAAGATGTCAATGTTCTAGAACAGGCTATCGAGGGATGTTATGTCTTCCTCAAAGTAGGAAGGACATGGATCTGTTGGAGTGAGTCAGAGGGCCACAAAAATGATCAGAGGCTTGGAACTTCTCTCTTATGAAGACAGGCTGAGAAAGTTGGTTTTGTTCAACCTGGAGAGGAGAAGACTCCAGGGAAATCTTATTGCAGCCTTTCAGTACTTTTAGGGGGCCTACAAGAAAGCAGGGGAGGGACATTTCACAAGGGTGTGTAGTGATAGAACAAGATGGCATGGACTTAAACTAGAAGAGGGTAGATTTAGATTAGATATAAGGAAGAAGTTCTTCACTGTGAGGGTGGTGAGACACCGGAACAGGTTGCCTGGAGAAGTGGTGCATGCCTCCACCCTGGAATTGTTCAAGGCCAGGTTGGATGGCGCTTTGAGCAACATGGTCTAGTGGGAGGTGTCCCTTTCCGGGCCAGCTGGTTTGGAACTAGATGATCTTTAAGGTCCTTTCCAACCCAAACAGTTCTATATTTCTACCAAAATTTTTCAGAGTTTGCTATGTAAATGCATGCTTCTTCATAACAGGAGGCTGTACTGAATATCATCAGATCCTTTCCAAACCTACAGTAGGAATGCTAGTAAGAACTGCAGGGTTATCTCTGTGACAGAAACCACTTCATACTGTGAAGCTGCATGAGCGCATGGTGTTATCAGGTCCTCTTCTTGATATGGTCCTCTTCTACACTGTGTGCAGGAACACTTTTATGTTATGAAGTTTTAATATCTTGGTGGTTATGATGTTTTTTCAAACTACCAGGTCAGTTCCCATGCTAAGCACAATGTACAAAGAGCTGCATGTGTGACCCCCCATTTCTCTTTGAGACGCAGCAATACTGCCCTGTACCTTCTTCTGTAGAATCAGGACATGGACGTGTGGGAACTGGAACAAACTTGAAAATTGGGACTGCCAGTGAATGTTTCCCATGTTTATTTGCGGCCTAACTCCTTTTTAAAAGCCTGCATCTATTTTCCTACCTCCTGGGCTGTGTCCAAAGTAAATAGAGATGAGCTGAAGGACTTAATGCTGGCAGCCTGGAAGGCAAATAATTCTGTGCCTGGGACTGTAACCAGGCACATAGTCAATATCAACTCCAGTAAATCAGTAACACTCACTCATCTCAGCAAAAATCACTTCTTTCTCTAAAAGTGCATCTGTGGAAATCTACATGCAAAAACCCACTTAGGAACTTTCCAGACAATTAATTTACATTTCTCTGGCTATTAACCACCTCCCCCACCCAAGTGGTTACAAATTTGGGCTGCTCAAAAGATTGCTGCAGCAATCGCAGCAGGAAAACTCAACACCACTAGAAATCTGTGCATAGTTGTTTTTTAATTAATACACACAGTTGGTTTTTTTTTGCTTGTTTTTTTTTTTTTTTTATTGTTTTGAGCTGGGGACAGAAGAATATGCAGTACTGTTTTGGTGGGATATAATATATGGGAATAATTTGTACGTAACGACAAACAAGCTCTCAAATCTGTTATTACGCCTGTTTCTTTGGCAGGCATAAAAGCATTCAGGGTGCTGTACGAGCAAGGAAAAAGTTCAGATGCATGTCCTACATGGTGTGTTGGAAACAGCAGGGGAGTGTTGGTGCTGCAGAGGCTCAGTGCAGGTGAAAGATGACTTTTAAAAAGTCACTGTCCACACTTCTGCTGTCACCTGGGGATCCCAGGGTAAGTAAACTCTATAATCTTTGAATGACTCTTTAAAAGATATCGGCTAGAAACTGAAACACACTATTTCATGCAAGGAAGGTTTCCTACATTTTGGATTTAGAGAGCCTGATTGCTGAAATGCTGCTTTCATACAGCCTTCTCTTCTAAAAATTGGTTTTCCTAAAATGATCCCAAACTTTCTGAAATAGCTTGACAAATCCTAATTCCTGTAGAACTTTTTTTCTCATTTTTGGTGTTATCATTGCTAAACATACCTCTAGACTGGTATTAAGTGGCAAACTTTTGATGTACTTCTAATAACTTCAACACCTGCCTTTTTTTTTTTTTTCAGCAGAGTAAATCCCACTGAAAAATATTTATAGTGATCATCATTTCAGATGCCATTACAATAAATCTAGAGGACTTAAGAAAAAGTGTTGATCTTTTCTGTGGGCCTCCATAACTACAGCAAATCTGTCTGCAAAAAGTCACAGCTCCCAAAGGGGCTTTGATTATATAGATTCAAATGCAGAGAAAGCAAAGATAAGCCCAGGAGCTAAAAAGCACTGAATCCTGCCTTAAAATTAACAATCACAAAAGCTGTATCTATTTAGAACTTTGATTTGACTAAGTCTCTCAAAGCACAGATCAGTCATCGGCAAGGTAACGAAGCCAATCACCATAATGTCTAAGTGAGGATGGTTATCCCAGTCTCATTGTTCCCTGCATTAGTCTAGAGATAGGGTAGGATCAAGCTCTCTTGTTAGACTCTCAGCCGTTCCTCCCTTTGTAACTACAAATGACAGACAAGGGACAGAAATGGATATGCCCTGCAGCCCACAACGGCATATCAATATCCCAATCTGCATAGCACACAACAGGGGTCACCTTGCAGATGGATTAGTGTGCCAGCTCCCTGTTGCAGCTAGGTAATACAATGAGTTGCATAAAAGTTAATTAGCAAAGCAAAGAAAGCAGAGAGCCTAGAAAGGCTCTGGTGATTTGTTTAAATACTATAATCCTCTGATGTTCTTCAGATTTACAGCAAGACTCATGAATTCTTCTTTATGGCAGAATGTAGGGGATGGGTTACTGCTTGGTGAATTTGACTCTTGAGGTGTGTAGCTCAACAATCTATAAGGTATACTTATAAGACAGGGTAATGCTTCATGAACCAGTCCCAGAGCTACATGTTATTTAGTGTCCCTTTGATTTATTCTATGAAGATAACATTTAATAGGACTGTCGAACTGCTCCCAAGTTTGGCTAGCCAGGGCAGATCTCACAAAGGAAAATCTTGAAACAGTTTGGGAATACAGGCCTATTTCTAAGCTTTTAATATCTTTGTTTTACTTGCCTGAGTATTGCGATCCTATAGTTACTTTAATTTTTAACATAATAAACTATATTTTTGTACTAACCCTTTTATCTTTAATAATAAGTGTGACCTTTAATTTATTTGCCATATAGTGTTATGCTACAAGGAGTGCTTTGCAGCTTCATGAGATGGTGGCTGTACTTGTGGGCATCAGTTTCGATTAATGGGGGTCAGGACTCCATTTTCAAGGGATTCCAGATGTAGCAATGTAGCATGACAAAACAGATCTATGCAACCTGGTGGAGATCAGATGAATGTGGCGATAAGAAGGAAGCAGAATCAGGTAGTTTATAGACCTGCGAGAGCAGCAAAGCTTCTTAATTTCCACCCAGTGTGGACCATGACTCAAAGGAGCTGAGTCATAGTAATAACTAACACAGCTATTCTCAATTTCATTTCCTATGGATTAGCACTTCCTTTGCAAAGATATGACTACTGTTGATGATGCTGTTATTGACAACTAGCAGTGCTCTTCACAGAAATTAAGCCTTTGTTTGAAATTCTGCAGCTGTGCCTCTCATTCCCTCTGGCCATCTGAAAATCGCAGGGTAGCTCCACAGAGGGACAGAGGACTTCTCAGAGGCAAAGACCAAATTTAGTCCCTCCAAGTGCTGAGTGTGGGTGGCAAGGAAAGTTGCTATCTGCCCATGGTTTAGATGTCCTTTGGTAAAGCAGAAGAGTTAGTTTTCAGGGGCAGTGTCTGGAGCTTTCAAAGGTTTCAATCCCATGTAAGTGGGAAAAATCAGTGGTGGAGCTTTCACGAAGGAGGAAACTCCAAGGGACCCTAGGCAAAGGACTGGCAGAAGGGGATAAAGGGGAGTGAGCAGTGACATTCAGATAGAAAAATTATATTTCATTGTGATTTCAGGGTCTGGGTTGCTGTCCTGATCTGATGGCGGGGGAGGTTTTGATATGATCCCAGGAGGCAAGATTAAGGCACAAGTGAGGTCAAATGCTGTATACCCAACACAGCTTGTATTACAAAAAAGATAAAAATGTTAGAAAAGAGTAACGATAGGACAGAGTGAAAATAAAAGGCAGGAATCAAGCAAGCAGTGGGTAGAGATTCGCCAGAGCAGTTACCACCACGGGCCTGCAGCGCACCGTCGGGCTGGAGCCATCTCAGCTTCGGGGGTGGGCGGTGGAGCAGCAGTGAGGCGGTGAGCAGGCCGGAGAGCCGTAAACAGGCGAGTCTGTGGCGAGCAGGTGAAGAAAAAGAGCGCGAAGAGGAGAGAGGAGAGAGGCTGAAGCAGTGTCCATGCCGACTTAAATAGGGTCCCGGCTGGGTACTGACGCCACTCCTCCAGGTTGGCACAGGCTCCTTTAGGTGAAGTGCGCCTGCAGGGCTTCAGGCCGAGGGACTGCCGGGCCTGTCCCAGGCCTGGGGTCTGTCCCATGTGCATGCCCATGCTGCACCTCCCCGGCCAGGGGAGGGGTAGGGGGCAGGCTGGCGGTGTGCCTGGGGGCTCCTCTGGAACAGCCCGTGATTCACACACACGGGCTCAGCTCCTCTCAGCGTGGTGCGTGCCCAGACATGTTCTGCCCAGCTCGCACAGCTCTTCTACACGTGCAGTCCTCCATCCAAGGCTATCTTTGAGACAAACATTCATGGCTTGGTCCTTCACAGTTGCATGACCTTTGGTTGGACACTTCACTCCTTCGGGCTTTCACCCTTCAGGTGCAGACTCGCCTTTTGAGGTGTACATTGTAGATGCAGAATTGAATTTATTTTTCTGAGACCTGAATGTCAATATAATGCACTGCTCTAAGAAGTGAATGTTTACTTGAAAAGTGCACAACCTGAAAGAACTGCAGAACCTCAGTATTTGAACTTTCTGACTAGAATTGTGGTGCTAATGCAGAGATCACTCATAAAAGAGTTTGTGCTTTCATGAAAGAGAAGAAGAGGAATGCCATAGTCCGTAACATTTTTCTCTTCCCCAAATGTTTTTGTGATAGTTGGAAATTGTACAAGCAGCCACTTGATGGCAATGTTTCACACACAATTTCAGTCTCAACAGCTTCATAAGACTTTGAGTGCAGTTGCTCGTCTGATTAAAACTTTCATCCAAATCCTAGTCTAACACTTATTTCAATTCCGTGTTTATACCCCTGAAAAAAATTGAACTGACAGTTGTATTATGGAGAGGCTACTGGCTCTGCATAGCTAAGGTCAAAACTTGTTTTCTATTATAAACTCAATCTTGGCCTCAGCTCTGAAATTCTCAGTACAGAACATTCCTCTTTCACATATTGGTCCAACAATGAGTATTGAAGAGAGAAGTTTTGTTCACATTTCTGTTAAGTTAGGCAAGGTATCCATTTGGATCAGGTCTATGGACACCCAGGTGTTACAGTACATTATAAGTTCTTTTGCCACACTTTGCACTGTCTCCTCTGTGAAACCTTGTGTGAAATTCAGGACCCAGAGGACATCATGTGCTGGGACTGAAAGGCTCACTGGGTGAAACGGGAAGTGAAGCTCCCCCAGCTGAATTTACCCTGCTTTCCTTATATTTCCTTTCACTGGAAATTCACCTAACATTTCTGAACATTTTCAGAAAATGAAAACCTGGCGACAAGTAACAGAGTGACAGGTGCATGTATTCTCAGGAAGCAATTTCTTACACTCATCTGTCAGTATTCATGCTGGGAACACTCACACCTGGATTCAGCTTGGAAACCAGCACATTGCAGGAGGCGGGACTTGGCTGGCAAATTACAGCTGACCAACATGGCTCAAAAAGAAAATGCTTAGAGAACTAAGATGATAGATCCATTCACCTTTTTTCTTTTCTTTTTTTTTTTTTCCTCCCTCTTTTAAGAACAAAAATGTAACACTTTGGAAGACAATATGAAATAAGAAGGTTGAAGAATTCTGATCATTAAAAGCATTTCTTGTGAAAAAGCAAAAGACTAAAAATCACAGATGATGTTCACTTCACTTCACTTACCATGTTACAAAAGCCTTTCTCTGTACACCTGCTCTTGTTATCTATTGCTGACCAGCACATGCCTGACAGGTATGCCATATGCCAGGCAAGGAAACAGAAAACCACTGTTGAGAGGAAATTATTCACAAATCTTTGTGTATTGTTTTGGTGTAGCTTTCAGTAGAAATTGTGGGAATAATGTTTAGAGTACATTCCTCCCTGTCCGCGCCAACTTAATGTGGCGTTTACTGGGTCTGAGCAAATGGACTACTTTGGAGGAGGATTGTCTCTTGAAATATTTCTTGATGGTACAGTTATACAGGAATGGATACACTTTCTACTGTGCCACTGTTTTTGAGCAACAAGCTTTTCATACCTGCCCTCAGAGAATTCGGAATTGCGCTGTATGAGAAAAATCCAATCTCATTGCTATACTGGCACAGCTTTTGAGTCCTCTGCTTTACTTCTAAGAATCATAGAGAATGTTCCTAGACGATTTTGTGTAACCAACAAAAAAGGTACACAGAGAGGAGGGCTTAAAGCCTGGTATTACTGAGGAGGAGAGCTAAGGTTAGAACTACATCTGATGATCATTTCCACTTTCAGGCGTTCTCAGTTTAGTCTTACAATGTGTTCCCCAGCTTTGTAATGGCTCTCTTAGAGAATTAAAGGGCTCTTATATTTTACTTCTCTAATCCTGACAAGCACTCTCATGCTGTACACAAGCTTGTGTCTGGGAAGTACATAACTTATTTTTATTTGCTGCTGTGTAAGGCTAAATTCAGAAGGTGAATCTGTATTTGATCGTGCCATTTCAAACTTGGCACTTTCACTTTTTTTTAATCATAAATTGTGACATGCAACAAAAGTGCATAAACTGTTGTAACACAAAACTGAGGTACAGCCAAGGAGTAAGGCAGAAAGTAAATGAAACTTACACTGCCTAGCCCTTGCTGAGAAAATGATGTAACCTAGTCCTAGCAGTAGCATAGTAATACTATTTGCATCACTGAAGTTCATTAATAAGGTCACCATTTCTCTAAGGAGGTATTGTTTCAGGTGTTAGTAATCTGAGTGTGAATATCTGTTTTTACAGTACTTTAATCAGTTTGCATATATTTAAGTCAATTATTTAAAAAAGGAAATCTTAAAAATAATTATAAGTGTTCATACAATTAAAGAAGATTGTTAAAACCCTGAACACTTTAACCAAGTATGTTTTACAGGGTACATCATAAAGGAGTTTTTGCTAACAAGCATCTGTTGACGGCCTAAGAGCTCAGGTTCTTGGCTGATCCAGTAAGTCAGCCATACAGAAAGGGTAAGTCTCAACAGCACTTAACAGACATTTGCATAACCTGCTTAAAATACCCAGGGCCTGACTTTTTTTAAGTGTATGATTTTATTAAAATGAGTGAGTTCAAGCCACAGGTCTAATATACAGCAGCTATGCATACATCTCTGGTCCCAGGAATTCACATTACACATTCTGTAGATGTGAAATATGCAAACAGTAATCACCTAGTAACATTTTAGCCTAAATGTCCTGCCCAAAATCAGATAGGACCTCTCTGTCAGGACAAGGGAATACTCTGTGTATTGAAATAAATTTAAAAAAAAAAAAAAAAACACACCTTTTTTTTTTTCTATTTTCCAAAACAGTCAAAGTTTGCCTCTGGATCAAAATGTAGTACTTTATTTCAGGACTTTAAATCAGGACAGACTGCATATTGACACATGTGGGTACAAATCACAGTGAGAGCTGTCCCAGTGTAACCCATCAAGTATTGAATAGTTCCTGAATTAACTATACATAAGCTTGAAAATAATCATGCAGATTTAAATCTTCAGCATCAAGCTTATATGTCAGCAGTGGAGTTCTTACAGTATGTTGTGGTAGTCTCAGATTAGGCAGACTTCCAAAATATGGTACCTTCAATTTTACATTTTAGCAAACCTCTTACTGAAGTCGTCAGGACTTTTCCTGTATAAAAACTGTAAGATTTTCCCCACTATTTGTGGTAAGACAAACAAACTAGTAATTTTCTCCCTTCATCAAAGAATACATTTCTAAAATACCATCCCTGCAGAAGCACATAATCAGCTCTCTGAAAGAAAATGAAATTAAGGAAGTATAGAGAACAATACTTCCACAAGTAAAACCTGAGGGTGACTTTAGGACAGAAAGGAGGGCACTTAACATAATCTGAAAAACATTTCTACTCACTTATGAGAAGCCTCTGAATACAAGTACTATATTTCCTATGGAATTACAAAAATTAAAACAGCTTTGGGAAATTAATGTCCCAGTATGGCTATTCTGAGAGGCATTAGTCAGAGTTTCTTAGAGCGAAATCTTCTGTGGTAGATCATCACTAAACACAGAAGTGGTCCAGAGATACTGCGAGACAGCGTGCAAAATGAGACTGGAATTTTTCAGTGTGGTAACTGTTACTGTGCTATGAACTCAGCTAGATGTGAGGGAGATAGACTGATTTAAAAATGCAGTGAAATAATCTATAAACTGTCACAATTAGCATTTTTGACAATATTAATGAAATCAAAATGATTTGAGGGTTTGCATTTATTTTCTATCAAATATTACAATATCCTGATACTTTCTCCACAGTGGCTTTGATAATAGGTATCAAATCCAAGAGCTCATCAAACAGTGGGAGGAAGAGAAGGAAGAACAAGACTGCATGGCAGGACATGTAAGACCTAGGATACTGTGTGTGCTTGCAGAGACGAGTGGACAGAAGGACTGCCAAGATGTAGACTCCACTGTTCCAGGACCTGATGACTACTCCATGCCTAAGGCTTTGAGGGAAGCTGCAAGAAATGTGATAATCAAGGAATGACAGACATTTTAGACAAATGTCTTCCTTTGCTTCTTCAGCTCTTGACTCTGCACAAAGACTGAGATTAGAAGATAGTTATCCTTTTTAGTGCAAGACTGGTATTTCCCCTCCAGGCTGCTTTAGGAAAATGGTGCTTCTCAAAGCGTGACACCTCTGGGTGTCAGGGGTGTTGTCATCACTGTCTCCTACAAAGACCTTTTAAAGGGAGAGCCAACTGAAGGGAAGGGCCACTAGCAAGTGCCGACCTAGTCCCTTTGTTTTGAGGCCGTGAGCAAGGACTGTAAGACGTCAGCAGGATTTACGGTCCTTCGAAGCTGGGAAGCAGTGCCTCCTCCGCTGGCCCCCTGGCCTGCCTCACACCTTCACCCACCACAAGGCACTCTGTCCCACTGGTGACTCAGTGTCAAACTGATGCAGACAGACAAGTGTTTCTGTGGTTTTTCTTCTCTTCAGCCAGAAAATGAGGTGTGGAAAATGAGGGCATGTCAGAAATACGTCCCTTCCCTGCTTTGTGACAGCTGTGAGAGGAACAAGAAGACCATCTTGCAAGGAGATTGTGAGGACAAAAATCCTTATGAACAGAGGACCAAAAGACATGGAATGTGAAACATTGTGCCTACTGAGTTCAGAGGCAAATTTTCCAGGAAATCCCATAGCCAGTCCTTTTGCACCAAGAATGGGAGGCAGAGAGAGACAGAGACTTGAAAGTGTTTACGAGGAAGCTGTATTCTTGTTTTATTTGTTGCACTGCAAATTAAATGTGGGAAATATCAAGTATTTTATGGCTTGGCAGAAGCTTTTTTCCCAATGGGAAAGAAAAGAGAGAAGGATTCTTCAGAAAACATTAAAATTGGAGAGAATGTTTTTGAGTTTTGTAAGCTGAAGACCAAATGTCTTGAAGGCTGAAAGGGAATGGGTTTTGATTTGGTTATTTTGTCAGCAGCAACAACCATGTGTTTTACTAGAAAATAAAAGCCTTCACAGCTATTTTATGCGACTTCATTGCCTAGCAAAATGTTTTCATCCACTTCTTTTCACCTCCTTGCAAAAGTCTCCATTAAACTTTTCTTTATTTCACCGTTTCCTGCTTTCATTATTTTGGTCTGCACACAAATTTGTAAAATGGACCTACAGAAATACTTGTGTTTTTTTGGCAGAGAACCTCTGTCAGGTTTTATAAAGAGAAGATGGCTCAAGCAGTGTCTCTCTAAAGTGTCTGAGAATCAAATGCTAGACGGTTGTGTCCCCTCTCTCACTGCATCTTTCCTACTTACACCTGTGATTTTGGATTCGCATCCAGTTTTCAGAGCAGACAAGGTTTCTGGTTGCTGTCTTATTTTGCTGTAGTATATCTCCTCCAGTGGCATAATCTCTAGCTGTGCTTACACATAGCACTTAATATTTTTTTAAAAAATACCTTAAATTTTAATCCAGTAATGGCTTCTCTTTAACACCCAGTAGAATTGTGCTGTTTGACAACATCTTGTAAAAACCTTTAGCTATAAATCTATTTAAAAAACACCTAATTTCCACCTTCATTTCAGACTCGACAGAATAAAGACTGTATACCTGAATTGCTAATATGTGGGAGATACTTGAAGAAGGTAATCCTTGCAGATATTGATTCTGTGGCCTCAGCAACTTTCAAAGTAAATAGGAGGTTTAAAATCACCAACTTCAGCATTTGCAGAATCTAAAAAATTGTTGTGAAAGCGAAAACCATCTTTCAGTCTGGAGCTACAGGGAACAGTATCTGCTACGTTATGACTTATGAATGATGATATGAGGAGAAAGAACAAGAAAAGAGGTTCATATATTTAAGAAGGCTTTATTTTGGATCTGAGGAACTATTTCTCATATGAAAGAAGGGAAAATTACTGTATCATGTCCAAGAAATGTATTTATTGTAATATGCTTGAATAGCAATTTTTTTTTTTTTCTTAAAGAGGATGTAGTCACTGGAGAACCTAGTGTTAGACATACTCAGTGTACATAATCACTGCCTGGTTTTAGATGCTTAAGTGGCAACAGAATTTGAACTGATGCCCTAGGACAGACAGAGGATAGTGTTCCAGCGATTCCTGGAAGCTGCATCCGCAGGAATTTTGAACTTCTGATTCTATCTTTCTTTTCTGGGAGGTGCCACATGCCTGTCATGTGGCATAAACAAACAGAATGTGTTCACTGATCAGGACAGTGGGAGGTAAAAACGCTTGTTAATAACATTGAAATGCTAGAATAGGTTTTCTTTTGCATTACCAGCTTTACCCTGTCTGAGGAGTGGTCTGGGGCAAACTATCAAGAGGCAAAACCTTCTACTGATTAGACCTACTCTGTGCAAGGAATTTGCATCTTGGTTCTTGATAGCAGTTCAATCTTTTTGTACAAAATTATGCTGAAGATGGATTTGAGAACAGTTGAGGCCACAAGAGATTACCCGGATAACTCTTTGGGGCAGCTCTGGTAATCATACTTGTGGAGTTATGGGATCGTTAGGGAAGTATAATTTAAAAATTAAGTTATTCCAGGCAGAAAAAGACCAATCTTATTCAATGAGTCCAGGCATCTAGTACATCTTTCTTTTTCTTTTCCTATTTGTCTGATTTTTCCATTCACGTTATACACTTTGTTGCCACCAGTGCTTTTAGGATTTGCTTAATTTGTATACTGAGAAGGAGGATCAGTGGCTGTCTTACTACCCCACTAAAATGTTGCCTTTCTATCAGTGTGTCTGGTAGGCCTGGGGAGGGTTGATCATCACACATTTACACTTCTTGTTAGCAGTTCTGTAAGAGCCTCACAGGAGAGAGAAATGATCTTAAGGTATTTCTCTTGAGAAAATCAACAAGTCGCTGTGACTGTAGTCACAGCTAAGGTGCTCCAGAGATGGTTCACTCCTTAGACCAGCATGTGGTCCATGCTGGCTTTGCAGAACAACCATTTGATCCCTGTAATTAATAGCTCTCTTTTCCAGCAAAAGGTTGAAGCGATGTTCACCCACCAACACTGAAGAGAGGATAGGTGAAAACTACTTCTATAACAGCACCTTGTCCTCTCAGCAACTTTTAATTTTTTTTTTTCATTCAAACCTACCCACTGAAATACATACGCAGACTCTGGAGCCTGTTGGATTGCTTTGCCAAGGAACACTCCTCGCATAATGGGACCAGCTGGTCATGGCAGGTTATGTGATGCTAGCAGCTGCCTCTTTTCAAACAGCTTTAGTGGCTCCTAGCCTCTGCCAATTGCAAGGTTGAGACACAGGATCCTTTGGGAGCTCAGTCTTTATTAAGCAAAATGGAGAAACCCTGGTGTTTTTAAAATTTGAAGCAAATTAGAAGGGTTGTTGACTACTTTGTGGCTAGCTCTACCAGCACTTCTGTTAATCCAGAGAAAGGTCGTGAACAAAAGGGACTAAGTGAGATCTACTTTTCATATGATTGTCATAGTAAAGAATTTCTTCCCAAAATCTTTTCTGCTTTGGATTAGCTCATAAAGAGGTGTTGCAAACATTTACTACCTTCCAGCCTGGTGTTAATTATGTAAGTTGCATGCATTGTTTCTGCTCTCTGATTGAGTTACTTAGGTAATCAGCTATGTCAATGAAAATCATAACAATCGTACTTAAATGTACATTTTTTTTGGTTTGTTTTCTGAATATCTCCAAATTCAAAGGTGGGAATCAATGTTTTGAACATCAGCGGAAGTGAAGCTTGACTACATGAATGTTTACTGACAGTAAAGATGTCAGACTGGCAAATCATCATATGAATCAAATTTGAATTTGTTTGTTATTATTGTTAATAACTGGTTGTGTGACGGTATTACTTAATATTCTTTCAGTGTTCAAAATATAGAGAAAGCATACAACTAAATGATAGTCTGAACTTCAAAGAAGTTATGATTTAAGCATAAAACACAGGGGGCTTACTGTCTTTGGAATAAGTGTTTGCAGAATTTCTCTCTTTTCTCCCTGTCTCCTGTCTCTCATGCACACAAATACACTCTTTTCCCAACTGTAAGAACCATTATGAAAAAAACGATTTATTGATATCACTATAGATATTCCCCAAGATAGGGCTACATATAGCTTTTAGTTTCTCTAACTTCTACAAGTGCTTTATTTTAGAATGAAGAGAGGAATCAAATCATACTTCTCACATTTCTGTGATGTCAAAAGATTCAGTTATTTCTCTGATAGCCTTCTATAATTCATTCTGCAGAGGATGCTGTTGAAAAGATAGAGTCCTCCCTCTTAGAGCCAGAATGGAAATTTATCCTCTCTAATAGTGCTTCTCCTGCTTTAAGTAGCTAAGAGACTGGGGTAAATATTTGTAAAACTTTCCTATGTATATCAACAACATTACTGTTTGACTCTTTAGATTCTGTTTAAAATCTTACTGCTGTAATAATAGTTCAAAATTGAAACTTCAGCCACTAAACTTTCTGGCAAGATTGCTTGTTGAAAGCTCATATTTTAAGTCAATTTTCACAAGCTGACTAATAAACTAATAAATAAATAATGTGCTTGATTTAAAAAATGTGAGCTTTTAAAGCAGAAATACTAGCCTTAATGTTCCAATATGTAGTCAGGGCATAAAAATATGTCAGGGAAACTATATGCTCAATCCAAAGATTTAGAACATGACATTTCAAACAGTGAATCCCTTCTATAGATTACTCAAGCATAAACTGCAGACAGGGAATTATTTTTGAGGAAGTATTCAATATAGGGTTTGAAATAATGTATACATTCTAGAAATCCATAATCAAACAACAACAAGGGGAAAAACTGCATGTATCTTCTCCACTTGCAAGAATAGTTGGACACTCAGGGGTGGGATCAGCCTCAGAATTACCAGCAAAGTCAAAGAAAGCTTCAACAGTCTTCACTGGTGTGGCTGCATCACCCTCCATTTAAGCCAGGGATGTTTCCATCCATGTGAATTTGGTTTTTTGTTGGTTGTTTTGTTTTTTTTTTTTTTTTTTTCTTCCTAGTGGTTGAGGGCTCTTATAAAACAGACCTGTGCTAACTGCAATGTCAGAAAAGAGTGAAGTTCACAACCCCTAGCAAGATTACAGTAATGAACCATATGAAATCACAGTGATAAGAGACAGGTGACACAGCCTGGTCAAAAGCTGAAGGAAATAAGTGGAAGATCATCTGCAGGCTTCAGTGGGGTGGGATTGAAACCAGGGCATCTAATCTCAAGTCTGATCCTTGCTTTGTCTGTAAGTTTCGGCAAGCTATTTTTACTTTATAGCCTTCATTTCTTTTTGGAATGGTTGTGAGGATTCAATCAGAAGAGTGTCAAAACTTTAAATGAAAATATGAACAATTCCAGAAATATCAACCAATACCAATAATACAAAAATATGGGCTTTTTTATCTTAATTGAAAGCAAGTAGCAGCAAGATGATGATATGTATAAAGTGTACAATAAGTGCACTTAAAGTTTCAACTTATAAATTCAATTAGAATGAGAGATGTTGCAGGAATATAGATGAAATATGTAAGAGTACCAAAGAAAAGCAATAAAGCATTCAAACTGCCCAAATGCTTGACATATGAAAACTTTCCCTGACATACACAGAAAACCCACAGGTGCTGAATATATTGGCAAAACAAAGGGAGAAGCATGTTTCAAAGCAAGCAGGTGCTTGTGAAAATAAAACCATTCAGGGAATCTCAATGAATAATAATATGACTACTTATCAGTTACGTAATAAAGGAAACATTTTTGCCAAGGGCTCAGTACTAGTGCAACTTAGCAAAATTGTGACTGAAGAAAAAGGAGCATTGTCAACATGCATATCAAAAGATTATTTGACTTCATATTAGGATATTAAAAACTTCCCTTTTGGAGTCTGAACCATCCATATTTCTGGCTCCATAAAGTGCTCTACTAACAGCTAATTAAACCTTCCGTGTCCTGGTTCCGTGTAAAAAGGGGTTCAGGGCAGGACCCACACGGAACAGAACTATGTACTCGCCTCTCCCCCACCCCCTCGAGAGAGAGAGAGACACTTTTTAAAAAAATGAAGTATATTGTTCAACAAGGAACAGAAAACGAAAAAGGGAGGTAAGGAAAATAATATATATAAAGATCAGGGGAATAATACAAAAGATAAAATATACAAAACCCTCAGAAATGGTTCCAGGGTCCCACGGAGTGAAAGGAGAACTTTCCTCTCTGAGCTCCAAGGCAGGAGTGAAACAAGAAACCCCTCCCTGCCTCTTATCAGAGTGTGTGTGGGAAGGGGAGGGAATACAATGGTTTCACCCCCACCCGGGGTCCTCCCAGTTGCTGGAAGGTCACGACCCCATTCCAAGCCTCAAACCAAAACATTCCGTTTGTCCAAATATATGTTTTTATACATATATGCACCTTTTCGCATAATTTTAGTCTTACCATTTTAGCAAGTGAGGAATCATTTACTGAGATGGATTAAGCCAAAAGTACATTCTCATTAAACTGGGATGATTCTTAAAACTGTTTTGCAGCTGTACCGATATTGGGCAAAGCATTTCTTTGCACTTCAGACTGAAGAAAATTTTGTCTTATCCAGTACTGGTCTCATATCCTGAAATGAGAGGGTTTTTTTTTTCAGTTTTTATTGTGTTCCTGAACCATTGTCCTGGTTTAGGTGAAAATAGAGCTGGTTCTGCTCAATGATTTTACTTTTTAGCTAAAGCTCTTCTAATTAACTGCTCTGTCTGAAGTTAGCAGCGTTTTCATAAACTGTCTGGTTTTGGCAGTGCTAAGACTTCATGTTTAGAGTTACTGCCAGGGACTGGTGTGCAGACCAAGGCCACTGCTAAGCTTGGATCCCACATGGAGGGGGCAGAGAGTACCCCAGACCTGTGGGGGGGAGTGGGCAGAATAACTGACCCCAGGATTCACCAATGGGGTGTTCCATCCCATGGCCATCATATCCTAAAGCTGAAGGATCAGGAGGGGCAGCCCTTCCGTCACCCCTTCCGTTCTCTTGGGGCGGCTGGCTGCTTCGGCTGCAGTGGCCGGCATCCGAGGAGGACTTCATCCATCCTGCCTTTGATCCCCAGTCCTGTGTTCCTGAACTGACTTGCAGAATCCATCTCCTGTGTCCAGTCGTCATCTGTGGCTGAGCCCAGCCTGGGCCCCCTTCCCCAGGAGCTGCTGTCCAACTGGAGGTATTGGTGACATATTGGCATCAGGGGGGAGTCTGGTTCAGTGCTAACTTTGTATATATTTGTACGTAGTCTATTTTATTATCATTATTACTATTATTATTATTAGTGGTAGTATTAAAGCTGTTTTCTTTTCTAATCAATAAGTCTCTCTCCCTTGTTCCCTTTCTCTTTCTCTTTCAGGTGTGCGGGGAGGGGGTTAACAGAGAGCGTCTGTTGGGGGTCTGGGGGCTGG
>NW_008606021.1:31351-44379 GCF_000691845.1 Merops nubicus
CTCTTTCAGGTGTGTTTTTAGGTGCTCTCACTATCTTTTGTTTGCTATACATAAAATAATCTTGGGTCAGTAAGCACATTTTTGCACATAAGCAAGTGTATTTTTTCCAAATATTTCCATGCAGGCAAAAGTACATGTCCTTTTGTCCACTAACTGTGGAACTGTAAAAATTCAAAACTATTTCTATACAGATCAATTATTCCTATATATTAATAATTGGTATTTTAAAAATTAATTAAAAATTATTTTCAAAATTACTATATATATAAAAATATAATGTGAGATATGTCTATAAAGCTACATGGATGTGAGCTAATGCCAGTATGGTACTTTTCTAACATTCTCTGACAGCTACATAATGAAAAGTATGTACGACAATAACATTAGATTTTTTAAAGAGGAGGAATTCTGTATATTCTAATGAACTCCTGAAAAATATGACTGATTTATTTGAATTTTACATGAAGAGAGGCTGGGCTGTCCACGATAACTTTGTATAACCCAAAAAGGATCCCATCCGATAGCTGTTGAATAGCACACATAAAAGATGGGATATGGGAGCAGTCAAGTCCATTATAAACTATATTGATGTCCCCCTTTGGCAATTTTACTATAGAAATCAAGACTTAGTGCGCCTGAAAATAATTACCTTCTCCTCACTAGAGGTAGTCCTTCTGTACGGGACGATAACTTTGTATAACCCAAAAAGGATCCCATCCGATAGCTGTTGAATAGCACACATAAAAGATGGGATATGGGAGCAGTCAAGTCCATTATAAACTATATTGATGTCCCCCTTTGGCAATTTTACTATAGAAATCAAGACTTAGTGCGCCTGAAAATAATTACCTTCTCCTCACTAGAGGTAGTCCTTCTGTACGGGGATAATGCTATGTGGACAATGGCTATGGGACTGCTTTTGTCATGCTCCTCATGCGGTCTGTATTTGACAGACAAACAAAGAATTTCAAGGGCAAAAGTTCACTTTTTTACAAGTGCTAGCTGTAAAACGACAAGGTAAAAACCTCTTCTCATACGTGTCAAGATACTCTGTTCTTCCTCATGTATGAGCCATCTCAGAAGGTGGGTAGCAGAGAATAATGACTACCAGAGCAGTGATATGGCTTTGAGATGAGACTTTTGCTGTGAGAACACTCAGTTCATTTAAACAGAAAAGGACTCATTATCCTGCCATCTGTGACAAAACTTTAAAGGCTAATTTCATTTCAGTCCTTTTGTCTGCCTGTGGAAAACTAACTGTTCTAATTCCTGTTTGCTCTCATTTGCCTGAACAGGGTAATTTCAGGCTCTCCGTTTCCTGATTTTAAAAACAATTAGACCTTTGGGCATTGCTGAAATGACCTGGATTTTTACCGCTAAACCTTCATACTTGAAGGGCTGTGGAAACCTACAAAAATAAAAACTACCCAGCATCTTCCCCATGTGGGGGATTGCTTCGCTTACTGCTGAAAACGTAGGACTCAAAAGCCCAGTGCGGGATTGGAAGTCGCCTGCAGGCACAAACACAGCCTGTGCTCTTTGCCTCCCCCATGCTCCATAAACCTTCTCCAATACTTTACAGCAAACTTCAGTAGAAAAAGCAGAAGCCTCAGGAGCTACTCTTTGCCTCAGGAAAGGAGAGGATGCATCAGCATTGCCTTGCATTTTTCCAAAACCAAGGAGTTTGTCAGGAGAGAATGTCCTAATGTTCTTGAAAGATGTCTGTCCCTAGCAGTACCAAAAGAAGTAAAATACAAAATACGTCATGTTTTAGCTCTATGCCACTTTGTCTCGTCCTGATTTCAGACTGACACACTCCTCTGATTTCTCCAAATGCTGCAATATTTTGGTAATCCCATCTGACTCCAAATAAACACAACTGCATGTCTTAGCAGGCAGACTCGGGACTGAAGATGGTGAACTGAGCTCTCACTGGGGTGAGGTGTGGGTGTTGGAGCTGATGTCATGTTCTTGCTAGGATGTGAGAGTGAGATCAGGTACGAGTTGAGCTAGCTTAGAATCAAGTCATATTTTCCTAGAGTCATATTTTCAGAAACGCCTAGCAGCTGTCTCTGGGACTTGGAATTTAGATGTGCTTGCAGCTGAGCACTGAAATAAGCAGGTAGATATCAAAAAAGCTCAAACTCTTGGACTGAATCCTTCTGAAATTCTAGATGCATTTGTGGGTGATGAGTATTTGCAGATCTTGCTCTGAGAGTTTTTGAAAAATGACTCTGACTCTTGCTGTAGAATAAGAATCACAGCTGAGTTTCATTTTTGCACATCTAAGGAACAGTACAGGCAAGTGCTGCCTGAAATCGTTCCGTTCTCATTCTGTCAATGTCTTGACTCAAAAGTAATGTGAAAGTTGGTCTACTTGTGGCTTATTTCGTACATTAAAGCAAGCCACATCTGAGATGGTCTGCTCAGATAGGATCTGAGCCATTAGCTCAAAGCCTCCTGGGAGTTTAAATGCCTCTTTTTATTCTGTACTGTAAACACATGTGTGAGAAAGCTCCTGGAGGACTAACTTGTTAGCTACACATGAATTGTCATTTTGGTCTTGTCAGGGTCAATAAAAAACTTCTGAGAGATCTGCTAATATGCTGCAAAACCTGTTAGATGAAGATAGTAATTCTGGAGCATCCCCTCTGGGTACTCTTCTGATTCCAGGAAAGGAGGGAATCATTCACACAGGAAGATATTAACAAAAATGAGAGACCAATAAATGCACCTGTCATTGTTCAGCAACAGCTAAAATTAATTCACAAAGCCAAACAATCTGCAGAAAACTGAACACAATTATATAAGAAATTAAGTTATACAGTTGCCATGACCTTTAATCAATCATTCCAGCTGTTAATGTTAATTTTGTGATCTGAAAATCATAGTTCTATTTGCATTTTAATGGCTGTTAAATGAGAGTCATCAGAAAGAAATAGTGGCAGCTTGGCCTTTTGATACCAAGTTCTTCCTTTCTAATGTGATTTGGAAGATCTGGAATTTCTGTTTAGAAGGGTTTTATTTCAAACTGCAGCAAGCAAAGGGAGCCAATTTTGCAGAGGGAAAACAGGCAATTCAAAGCAAATCCCTTTTTAATCCAGCTGTAGCTATGAACAGATCATAAAAAAATAGGTAAAAAAGCTATAACAGCAACTTCATTACCCTCACACTAACAAAAACTCTAGCATCTTTTAAAACCCTTTTCACAGATATATACTATTTTAATATTTTTTCTATCAGTAGGGTCTTTGTACTTAACTAACAGAAATTTTTGTCAAATGGAAAGTGAAATAAATCCTAGCAAATGCAATAAAACCAGTAAATGACCAGGGAGTTTAGGTTTAGTCCAATTGGCTTATTTTCTATTTACCTGGCCAAAGTGTTTGTTACAGGACTGTCATATAGCATAAATACTACTCATTGGCTCATTCTGCAGATAATGATGTTAGTGGTATTGCTTTAGATCAAAACTCTATTTAAATCAGAGTCCCACACTGGAATAACTGTGAACTTGTTGATTGTTTTAATTTTTAATAAGACCTAATTGTCTGACAGCCTCTTGTGCTTGTATTTTCCATTTTAACATTAATACATTTTCTTATTAATAGGAAGATCTTCTTTGTTACATGACAATTTATTTGTATGCGAAGTGCACAAATCTGATTAAAATGTGATGTTCTGCTTAAATCTTCATCTAAATCTCCTAGGAGACAGTCCCCAGGTGAATCTTCTTTGGTTAAAAAAGGAGGTCTTGGAACTACATGTTCAGAAAGGAAAGCAGTGAGCTGCAGACAGATTTCAGCCTTTGGAAAGCAATGTCAGTATTAACAATGAAAGAAGAAAATGGTTTAGCTCTATCCAAAGTTCTTTTTATTTAAAGCAGGTAAATTGGAAGAGGAAGAAAGTTTCAGCAGATGTTTTCAGGCTGAGTTTCATAAAGGATTGAATAGCTATAGGAAAGGGGAACATTGATAAATGCTCTGCCTTTTATAACACAGGTAGGACTTCTGTCCATAAAGGCTGCCTAATTTGAATGCACTGAACAGCACTCTCTTCTTTCCCCAAGCAGCAAACCTATGCATTTGCTACTTCTGCATTACTTCTACAAATAAAACGTGTACAGGTGGAATGCATGCTAATGGGCCTGAGCTCTGAAGGCAGGGCACCAACTGATGAGGGAAATTATGGCAGTGCGACAGGCTCCCATCCTCGCTGTGACAAGCCCTGCTCCAGGTTCTTATGCAGACACGCTGTTGCCCTTCAAGCTTCCTATTTGAAAAGCTACCAGGAAACAAGTCAACTCCTAGCTTTGAATGACAGACGAATCAAAAGCAACAGTTTCAGGATGCCAATGCTTTGTTTCTTCTGGGCTTCAGGAAATCTGCTGCCTTACAAACCCAGGGATTTTTCTCTCTGGCCAGTAAAGTTCCAATCCACAGTATGGCTTTGTGCAAAGTCAGTGCAGTCACGTGTGTGTTTGTACGTCTGTGTACCTGCATAACTGTAAGCAGGCAGCAGTATGCAGTCCATAAATGGTGATAAGAGAACCCTGGTCTGCAGTTCTGGCTCCAGAGGAGTCAGTGAGAACTTTGCCACCCGTTTTGGTAGAACCAGGCAATCACCCTGCAGTCTGAAATAATTTGATCCAGACTTAGAATAGGTGAAGTGCAGGGGTCTGAGGGCTTCTCTGCCCTGGACAGACTTAAAAATGCTTGGTGTTAAATGTCTTTCCATTTCAGGTCTTGTTATGTTTAAAACGGAATAGACAAATCTCCAAAGCTTTGGAGGCTGATTTTTCCAGGTGTTCAGAAGATCTATGGATAATTCCAGTTGTCTTCTCTGGACCTCTTCAGTTAAGACATCAGTCCGCAGAAAGTCCTGAGTAAAAATTCTCTTATAGCATTCCTAGTAATTCCAATTCTGGTCAGGTACGAAATAAGAACCCCCTTTTTTTCCATTTTTTTTTTTAAGATTTCTGTGCACATCAAGTAAGTGGATATTAAGCATGCTTTAAGAAGAATGGCATGTGGAAAGGATTCACCTACATTTTTCGATAAAGAACTAAGCTTCTCCTATTTTACCCATCCATACACATCTGTCCTGAATTTTCATTGCTGGATTAAAAGCATTGAAGAAATCCCAACAGAGTGTTATCTTAATTTATTATTTTCCACCTGTTGATAATCCTTGGCATTTAAAATGTCACTGTTTTATTTCTGAAGACAGCTTTCTCAGTAAACCCTCTGTGTGGTGTTTATCATGCAATACATATCATGTTCCTCAGCAAACTTCAGGAATCAAGCCAGCAGATTAGCTCCAGGAGAACAGACAAATCTCAAAGGTATCTTTATAGCTATATTGCAGGTCAGAAGCTCAATGCAAATGGGACCCACTTTGTTGCTCACAAATTGCTGAACTGCAGGAAATGTCCACATGAATATCCTAAAGAAATATATTCTCCCTGATATTCTTGATCATATCTTATTTGTATCACTTTTTAAAAATATAGATAATTTATCATTAAACAGAAATTGTTTTAACAAACCAGACCCTGGGGTGCTGTAGGGTTGGTTGGGTATTTTTTGTTTGTTTGTTTTGTTTTGTTTTGTTGGTTTTTTTTAGGTAGTTAGGGCTGTAATTCACTTTTGTTCTCTTATTTTGCCATTTTTTTCTGCACCCTTCGGAATTGCTACCTTCCCCTTTCAGACAAATTAAAGTTTAGGAAAACCAAATATTTTTCAAGATATTTTTATCCTGATTTAAGACATTTATAACAGTTAATAGTCCATTTTTTTGGGATGATATAGCCTCGGAACTAATGTATGATGCTGACTGAAAAATCTTTATACAAAAGCAAGCCCATTTTCCATTTCCTTTCTGAAAGCGTACCAGAAGCAATGATAGACGGTGCACAGTCTGGGTGTCATGTACCTTCTTCCTTTTCATGTATATGCTCTTTTTTTCTCTTCAGAAAACTCAGGTCAACCTTATTCCATCTGATCATAGATGTTTCTTAGAAGCATTATATCATTAAAATACACTGATAGGAGTTGTGAAAAGGAGTTTCATTTCTGTTCCATTCACCAGACTGTTTGCACTAGCGCTAAAATACACACAAAGGCCATCTGGCCCATGGAAGACAGTTTCCATACAAGTAAATTTATGCAAAAAGATTTATGTATACAAAGATAAGTAAGAAGATCGTTGAGAATGAAGGAGAAGACTCTTCTTGCTAAAAAATGGACTAATGGAGGCTTTATTCTGACAACAGAACTGAGTTTCCTCATATCCCCTTTGGGAAGACAGTCTTTTTGTAGTCTTAAATTCCTTCGTGTTGTCATAAAGGGGAAAGAGGAGAGGCTTGGGATGGGCACCTTCCTAGTCAGGCAGAAACTGGAGAATGGTGATGGGAGAGAGTGAACAGAGCCTCCCACTTGCATTCTTGCAGGGAAGAGCAGAATCACGGTCAAACCCTAAGGGCAGCATTGCTAAGACAGCTGACCCTACATCCAGAAGTGAGAGACAGGAACTGGCCTTTTGGCTGATGGGCAGCTGCTTCCAAAACTGGTACGGGAAAGCTCTGCTGCAGAATCCTTGCTGAATTCATTAGCCTTCAGCCTCTCATTCTCCTCCCTTGGCTCAAGATGTCCTCTTGGGCACTCATCAGGGATTATCAAAAAAGTTAATAATCTCACTTGTTATGGTTATTATGAAAAAAGGGTAGATTGTAGATGTTTAACCTGGATGGGGCTACCAGATCCCTGAAATAGAGGTAACGGTTTCCTTAGGCACTTGGTGGAAGAGTTTATCTCATCTTGTTCAAGTGGTAAGTTTGGAATGGCTTATGGTTGAATAACTTTCTGGATGATAGGATTTCTCATTTGCCTCAGGAATGAGTCTTTGAAGATGGCTTTGGAGTCCTAGGCTTTTCAGACTTAATGGTAATAGAAAAAACTGGAAAACGGTGCAATAAAATGAATGAACAACAAAATAAATGACAGTCAAATAAGTGAAATAAATCTCTGAAGAGAAATGATGTCTCAGAAGAGAATCAAATTTAATGGAGAAAATAAATTTATCGGGAACTTAAACAGAATCTGCAGGAAGGAAGGTTAAAGTGAACTAATCAATAAACGTTTAGAAAGTTGCCATTTTCCCAAGTCTCCCAACACTCACAAAGTCCTAATCCCAGCTTCTTAAGCTGTTTAGCAGAGCTGAGGTTGCAGGACAAGATAGTATATCTGGTGCTGTGCTGGCAGACTTGAACAAAGTTCCCTATATTTTCTTCATCCCTGGGACCTACAGGTAGGCTAAGCTGATTTACCAGTGCTCAACTTCTGACAAAATAGCCCCAGAGGGTAGGAAACAAACTTGGACTTAGCATTGTTATTCAGAAAACTGCATTTAATAATTTAGCATGCAGTTGATTTCAGCTAGAGATGCATTTCAAATAGCTTTCCTGACTTTAGTTTTAGACTAATGGATAGCACTGTATCACAAAATTGTAATAAATACAACTCTTCATTACATAAGGCACTATTAATAAGTTGCTTCCAGTGTCAATGTTACTGCTCCTTATATGCAAGAAAATACTGCTCTGTTGCCCAGAATTTATGAAAAAAATGTTCAGAATATTTACTGATAGGCTTGATACAATTATTGTTTTGGATGTCAAAAATCAGGAACAGTCTCTCTTCTGAATCTTATATGACTGATCACAAAGTAGTTAACAGAAATTATCCATCACTGCAGAAATATTTACAGTGAGGTGCAGTTTTATCAGCACAAGAATAAGTAAAATCCATTTTAAACTAGGCTGGCATACAGCACTACGTATGTGAGTGCTCCTGCTACGGAAAGTTCTGCAGTATGATTACTCTCCTGTTACACAATCTGGAACATAAATTGACAGCATTGGGAGGAACTTTTCATTTGTTGGCATAATGATTCAACGTGTTATGGAAATAAGTTAGATTCATTTATATTCAAGGGCTTTGGAAGGACTTTTATGTAGAATGGTGCTCAAATGCAAATTTCTAACAGATCCAAATCCACTTGACATATTTTTCTCTTAAAATGAATTATCAAATGCTAGGATAATATTACGGGAAAAAATGCATGTTTCAACCAGTAGCGGTCATCTTATTGTGGAGTGGTATTCACATACATCCTATTACTGTGAAAATGTCAGATATTTCCTGTATTTATTTTGCACATACATAAGGATAAGTATGCCTTTTGATGTATATTCATTATTTAAAGCTTTAGTCCTGCAGCAGGGCAGTAACAAACAGCTCCACACTTATGTCTGAGAACAGCCTCTTAACAGCCAACTTCTGAAACTGATCTGAAATCCAAAGGCTTATGTGGACCATCCCGAGAATGACTGCATTTCATGAAGATGTGGGGCAGAATTTGGCATCCAAAGCAGAAGTCATAAGAGGTTGCTTTGCTGGGTGATGAATAGGTGCTAATTAATGTCCTCTGAAGTGTCTTCATTATTGCCATTGTCTGATGCACAGAAAGGGAAGGTGACCAGCTACAAAGTCACTCAGATCAACAGATTTGTACTGTTGTCAGATGTAAAAATAAAGCATAAAGTTGATTTCTTGTTGGATCCTTACGCTTCACCTCCATCAGGAAGCAGTAGAACCTAGTCCCAGCTCTCAGTCTCTATAGATACAAAGCCATGCTTTCATCCATTCAGAAATCTTAGGTGACATTAGCTGCTGAAATCCTCTCAGCTCTTCTAAGTCAGAGACCACAGAAAACAACCGCTGAATAAATAAAACTGCCTGGAGAGAAGGCTAGGGTCTTAATTTGCTTCACTGGAAAGCTTTCAAGAAGTATAGCCACCTACACCATATGAAGATATCTTTTCATAATAACAAACTTCTCATCGTACAAAACATCAGAAGCTAAAACCATTATAGGATACAAAACGATTTGATGGTAGGCTGCAGGATGTACTACATCACCAGCTGTGATGTGTTCATCTGTCACGGCCTTATATCCACAGTCCAGAGTATGCAAACGGGCCTCCTTGCCCATTTCTCTTGGAGATTTCTGAGGCATTACTAGATATTATTGTTTGTGCACATTCACTGAAGACTCCAGTGTTTCCATAAAGCTAATTAAAGGCAAATGGAGCTCTATTTAAAGAAATGAAAAATGTAAATGTGAAGCTGGGGGAGCTTCTTCAGTCAAGTGACCACAGAGAAAAGGTGAAGAAAACATAATAAGGCTCTGAAAATGTCACTGAAGAAGAGCTGACTTAGAGCCAGGGCAGAGGAAAGGAATGAATTTTGAATGTCTTTTTCCTGCATGCTGAAGTATTTTCAGTGTGAGTCTAAAATAAATCTTTAAATGAAACTTTAAATACCCACTGAATAGTTCAAGGAAGTTTTTGTGAAAATAACAGACTGGATATGGCATATCCAAAGTGTCAAATTCAATCTAAGAATCTGTGCTGCCACTACTGCAGCTCAAACAGTAATGTCCCTCACACACTAGCTGTGTCTAGGTCATACCCTACCTGTAGAGTACCAGCTACTAAAATATATAAATGGCCAAGGAAACAGACATGGGTATCACTCTGAAGAATTGTGGTTTTGGGAGCACAAGAGCCTACCCAGGAACCTCTAAAACATCATTTTCTGGGGATGTTAGAAGGACTCGGGTTCTTTGGAAGCCAAACAGACCCTGTTTACCACAGCAGCACAGAAGCTGTGTGTAGAGACACCAAGTTGTCATCTGCCATGTTTGTTCTTGCTCTACTCATGCTGCTCAGGCTAAATGTCACTCACCCTTTCAGATCCACCATCTGGAAGATTTAATCGCCATAGGTTTGATGCACCTCTGTTGAGGAGGCAGCCTTTCTGCTCTCTTTCGAGCAAGGAGCACAGAGCTGGCAAGGAGGGGAGGAAAGGGGAGCCCTTTTCTCCCAAAAGGGGGCTGGCAGACTGAAACTTGTGGTCTCCCCCACAGGTCTGTCCCACCATCTTTCCCTTCTTATGATTAATCCCTGATCCCTCTCTACACAGCTGCCTGGAGGCTCCCTACCAGCTCCCCCATAACCTGCTTATGCAGGATATAAGACATTAAACACTTTCCACAGTTTCTTAGGGGATGCTTCTAACCACAGGCGGTTTATAGTTGAATGTATATTTGCAAATTGATAATTTTTCATCATGTTGCAAGAGGCTGCTTAGCCCTGGGCAGTGCTGTATTAGGAATGGCATTAATTCCCCCATGGGATCTTGAACAGAAACTACAAAGACTGGAAGTAGAGCAGAGAGCTGGTGTTGGCTGCCTCAGAGGGAGCTGCTCACAGCCCAGAGCAACAGGGCAGGACTCGGAGTCCTGCAGCACCGTGGACAATTGCAGCTGGCTGTGAGACATTCCCTTTCTTCCCCTGTGCTGCCTAACAAGAGGAAGAGTCCGACCTCTGGGACAGGAGCCTCTCCCGAGGATGCAGGTAGCCACACTGCGCTCCACAGCTTTACTCTCAGTGGGGCAGCCCAGCGTGCCATGTGTGCCAGGCACAACGTTCAGCCTCAGCAGCTATGAGCTTTGCCCTGTGCTGATGAACAGAGGATTCGCTGGCTTTGCTGTCAGCTAACCTCCCAACACCACCAGCAGGGACATGGACAACTCTGCCCTGCTAGCTATAGAGCTGCTCTCCCAGAGCAGCTATCATGCCTCAGGGCTGCAGTGCTACTTTCCTCCCGGGCAAGAAAAAATGGCAAGAAAGGGGAAAGGGATAGACTAATCAGGGAAGCAACTAGGAGGGCTCGAAAGATGAAGGATACTATGAAGGAGAATGTAGTTCAGTCTCAGGAAGTCACATTTGTATTGAACATTGCTGGAACTGGCTGGGCAGAGAAGAAATTGAATAGTTCATAGATTAATACTAGCTGGATAGTTATTGTGCAAAAGGACTTGGAAATTCTCGTTGATGAGTGGAGATCTGATGTAACAGTCACTGCAGAGCATTAACAGGGTGATTCACATAAGTAAAATCTTCACATCTCAGGGTGTAGTTCTTGTAGGTAGGACTGAGGGGGAGGGATGGCACCTTGCACTATCCCCTTTAAAGTAATCAGTAGCTGGAGGAGTGTGAAAAAGTACAAATGATGAACTCCAAAATGGACGTTGTGGGAGTGAGGAGGAATGAAGAGATGATGTCTTACCAAGCACTAAATCAAAACAGAAAGTAGGATGAATTAACTCCTAAAGCATCTGTCTGCACTGTAGAGTGAGAACTGGATTATAGGGAACTTAAGTTTGGAAGATCTTACTCAGCTGGTAGTAAAACATGAGTTTCAGAGATTTAAAGCTTTTTTTTTTTTTTTCCCCCTGTCCACAAAAGGAGATTGCACTTGACAGCTATGTGTTTTGAGACTTATACTAACAGATAATAATAGCCAAATTCTGGGACTACAAGTTTTTGATTGCCTAAGGCTCATGAGGTCTGGCTACATTTGTGATGAACAAATGAAGGACAGTCCTAACTGGTAATATTTATATCTGGAGCTTTAAAGAACTGAACTTCTCATCATTAAGGAATATTAAAAGTATTTGACCAGAGGGTTGATACAAGGCAGAAAAAAAAAATGCATGAAAATAAGAAGCTGTTTAAAAAGTGTGCTAGATTGGCAAAAAGCCATGGCCTAGAGTCAAGAGCAAGGACAACTTTGGCAGAAAGCTCAGGATAGTTGAGAGAAGAAAGCTATTACAACAGGTTTCTTAAGCACCAAAGGCTGTAGAGGGGCAGTGAACTGTCCCATGGAGACAACCACAGCATATGGCTTCCGGCACAGCACATGAATGTCCTTGGGTATTGGCAATTTTTCCACAGCCCATCAGGCCTTTCAGAGGGATTTGCTGCTGAAGTCCATCCTTTAGGAGGATGACCCTGGCTGCATGACAAGGATAACCCATGTAGCAGCCGTGTAGGGCTGGCTACAAAAAGTTAACTGTTGCTTTCAGCCTGGCATCCAAATTCTGACACTGGGTAAAACAAGTTTGTTTTTTTTTTTTGTGTCCCTTAAGAAACTATGTTTTCCCCTTTGTGAATGATGAGCCTCTGTTGGAAACAAGACCAATTTTAACAGGAGGAGGAAAGGAACATTAATTTAGGGGAAAAAAACCAACAGCAGCAGCAAATCAATGGTTCAGCTGTACAAATAACGTGAAACATCTGCCTACACAGCAACCTCCATCGGTCTTTCATCTCCCTCTTTTCAGCTGCCTGACTGACCAAGAAATGACTGCTGCTTTCCTCCCACACTTTGCTTTTGATGCCCCACTCTCGGCCTAGCATCACTAGCTGACAGAGTCCAACATCTGGACTCAGGCAGGCTCATCTCTACCCCTGAGGAGAAACGCTATTGTGTTTGACAGGGCTTGTAGGCCATTTGTCCCTGAATGATGACTTTCCAGGTGACTGTCACTACAGAACCTGCCTTCTACCAGTCTGGTCTAGGCCGATGCACCAACTGCTGCCTGTGTCAGTGAGGACTTCAGTACTCTGTGCACGGAGGGCAAAAAAAGGGGAGAGACAACAGTTCTGCAGGGCTGTGCTGTGTTCTGCAGCTTCACGGCCCTCATCAGCCCTGATTCTGTTCTCACCCCACCTCCAGAGGTGGGATAAGCTGCTCAGGGCTCAGTAGGATCAGGTTCTGAGGTTACATGATGGGACCACAGTTTCCCTAAGCCATCTCCACTTGTTTATAATGGCTCTGTTTATTTAAAATTGCACTCTAGCCTGGCAAACGTGCACCCAGGCTAGTCATTAGATGACTTTTTTGGAGTCAAGTTTATGGTGGCCATGTGAGGCTCTCATTCGGAGGCTGATGTGGGGCTGCACGCAGCTGGCACTTCGACTCCCATTCGTTCCCACAGACCGAAACCAGCGACGCCAGCAAAAGCCTGCAAAAGCGGAAACGGTTTGTTCCTGCGCGGTGCTGCCCACCGCGAAAAGCCCAGAGGAGCCGAGAAACCCCGGCTGGCCCTGTCGGAGC
>NW_008606022.1:0-47056 GCF_000691845.1 Merops nubicus
CTATGATTCTATGTATGTGGTCCTCCACAATAAAAATGAAATAAAAAGTCTGTGCATGTTTAATTATATATAAAAGAAATCTGTATCAAGATACAAAATTCCAAGCCTGCATCTACATTTCCTCTGTAGAGATGAATTTTTCTTATTTAGGAAAGTCCAATGGTTTGCTAGTTCTTCACCTTCAAATACTAGACTTGTTCAGTGGCTCAAGTTTTACTCTGTAAATCTGAAGTGACTCGATCGGTTCTTTTTTTATGCTTCTCAGAGATCCTGCTTATTCCTTATGTTCTGTGTTGTGAGAAAGCAGTGATACTTTGCCTGGCTGATGGTGCCTTTCTTCCTAATAGGGAGGCAGTTTGTTTATATTGCCTATATTGAGCAGAGATTATAAAATATGTAAAAATATTGGTAACTTATTAAACTCCAAGCTGAGCGATGTGATGTGGATGTGCTGGAGTTCTGTCTGCAAACTGGAGAAGTGCAGCCTGGCCTGAGTCACTTCTTCTGTAGCTATTTATATTTTATTCTTGGGGGGAAAAAGTGAGAAATGGTGATGTGAATCTGCAGCAAGCACAAATACTAACAAATCCACTGTCTGGAAATATTTCTCCAACCCTTTATGAAACTCTGCTATGCACAAGGACTCCACAGATGTCTCCTGGCGATGCTTGATGGCAGAGAATTTTATCTACCAGGATTTTGTGTCCTTGCTTTCTGTATTCTCAACTCTGAAGCACATAAAATCTTCAGCTGTAAATGGATAGCTTTGTGTAAAACTCTTGTAAGAAGCATTTAAGGGAATTTCCTGAGTCATGCTCAGCTGATAATGACCCTTGAGTGAGCAGTGTGCTGTGTTGAGGAACTACAGCAACAGTTGCTCCCATAGCAATATGTGTCTGTAGCTCCTGTGAAGGCTGCTGGGGATTCATGTCAGCTGGAAACCTCTTTCTGATCACAGTCTGGAACAGAAATGCTTCGACTGGGGAGTACAGAAATCAGAATATGAAGCAGTTTCAGTTTGGAAGAGGAGTGGTGCTTCCTTACTGTTGGTCCAGCCTGATCGTGGGTCAGCATTTAAAAAATAAACCCAGTGATTTATGGTTAAAACAGTCCCTACTTCAGCCATAAATTAGGAGAGGAAAAAAACTCAACCTGTGAGATGTTAAGCTGCCCAAGAGTAATTAGTCTTCCAAAACAAAGGTTATCAAGTTTGTCCAGTCTTCAGATGGTAACTTCTTTCATCTTTTGAGTGATTTGTTTCTGTTCTGAAGAATAAGGTTTAGCCCTCTGAGGAGTGAGGGCAGGTTGTGACCTCTCCCGGCCGAGTACTTCTGTTGGGAGGGAAACTTGCTCTGACCTCCCAAGTGCTCCAGCAGAAGAGCTCAGGAGCTTCTCAGCTATTTTGGTTCATAAATTGTCTTGCTCTGTCCCTTTAGTTCATGGCAGGTGTGGCAAAGGAATGGGGCAGATAGGAATAGCTGCAGATTATTCATCTTTGCCTTTATTCAATATTTCACCTTTGAGGCTGCCTGAATTGAGGATGAGAAAACATGTTTTCTGTATGAGGAGGAGACACTAGCAAACTGAAAGGACTTGAGGTAACTTAAAGAGTCTTGAGCTCTTGAAGCTGCCCTCTTCCTGCCTGTCTGTTGCTGTAAGTAAGGCTGCAAATGTGAGAGGTAAGAGCTGCTTAAACAATTAGCTATGTGAAGCTGTTTGTGTTCCAGGAGCCATGGTGTTTCATTGTGTTTGAACAGATTCTGGCTGCCAGTATCTCATCTGCATGCAGCTGTACAGATTTCTGTATGTATTTATATACAGCCACAGGTGTAATTTTTCAGTGATGTGGGTTTGCTGGCTAGGAGGGAAAGTGGTCAGCTTACATCCACAGGCAGTTGTTTTGTTTATATATCACAAGCTTCCAATTCCTCTCTCTCCTCTAAAGTAAGTGACAGGTTCGTTTCTGACTTCCTTATTTTCTGCCCAGCAAGATATGAACCATAAACTTAATTTGAATTGTATTTTAATTTAATTAAAGAATGGGTTCTTTATTTCTGTTCTGATGAGGAAGAGATGAGAAAAGGGGAAGAAGAGTGATTTCTTTATTGCTGTTCTGATGAGGAAGAGGAGAGATGAGAAAAGGGGAAGAAGAGTGATGAGATCATGTGTGGGAGGCTCAGACATTTACTTTTGTGTATTCTTCATCTCAGCCTCTTTAGAGATTGAGACCATTTTCTGCTGCTTGAGATCTTGCTTTAAAATGTGCTCTGCCAATAACTGAAATGCAAATTGCTTTTGTACCAGCTGGTGTTTTGTAGTTCACAGTGGATATAATGTAAAATCTAAAGATTATTGTTCTTGGTAGAATGACCTATGTAGGAGATGGGCAGTTAAAGTGTTAATATTTATGCTTGACGAATCTAGCTGAGGATTTAGATTTGCTGGATAATTAATTTCTCTGTTCCCTGTAATTCAGGAGTGAACTCCATATGTACAGCCGTCTATTCCTCATGCCCTTTCAGACAGTCTGACCTGCTTTCTCCATCTCCAGTGCCCCACTAATTTTAGTGCTCTTTGCTTCTGTCAAGGGAAGTGGGGAGGGTCCTGCTGTCCCCTCTAGAGGGACGTCTGGGCAAGCAGCTGAGCCTGGGAGGGCTCCTGGCTTGCTCACTTACAAAATAGGTCAGGACTGCCTGCTCATTTCTCTATTTTAATGAGCATCATGAAGCTGTAGATTAGTTTAGGTCCGTTAGATTTGTGTCTGTGCATAAAGAAGAAGAAGTCTTGTTTCACACGTGGCTGTGTCTAAAAGATTTTGAGATTTTATATATAAAAATTAGGTGTTTCCCTGAGGAATTGTTATCCTGGGGCAGGTGGGATTAAAACAATTGCCCCTTAAGATCACCCCAGTCTTTTTTTTGCTGTTGAGTTAAATTTGTACTTCTTTTTGCATATCAGCCTCTAGTGACTTGGTTTGAAGTGTTGTGAAATACACTTGCTGAGAGTGGGTGGTTGCTTCCCAGATGAGTGTGTTCTGTGCCAAGAGACAGTCTGTATTGACCTTCTGCTGCCAAGTAATAAATGCATAAAATCTGTGTTGCTAATGGAAACACTGACAAGCCTTGAACTGCAGCAGACTGGCATAATAAAAATATTAAAATTTCCAGCTGCAGTTCATGTCAGATTTTCATTTCAGTTTTGCAGACTGGCAGCTGGTGATGGCCTCATCTCTAAACAAGCTGAAGTGTCCTGGATGTTTTTTGTTGGTATTGTCACAGCACAGACTCTCTCTGTTTGTTTAGCTATGTGAGGCTGACTTAAAAAAAAACAGCAAAAGCAAAGGATGAAAAATGGCTTAGTTGTTGTGAAGCAAATGAATAGGAGTCTGGGGCACGTTCAGGTTGGTTGTTGTGGTACTTGGAGATGAGACCTGTGGGCAGTGTCATTTTCCAACCACTGAGATTCAGACCAGCTGTTCGGGCAGAGATGTAAGAACTGGAGACTCATACTAACATTTAATGTTAATTTCAGATGCTTATTAGCACTATGAAGGTGGCATGCATTAACTCTTGCATTGCTCAGTGTCAGTTTTCAGAGATGCAGACTGATGGGTGTATTGTTTAGAAGTTACTTCCTTTGGCCTTTGGGCCATGCTCTGATTTTACAGAGAGCCCTAACGATGGTGCTGGGGTGAAGCTGCTGGCAGTGGTGACAGATGTGTCACTCAGAGGACCCTGGTCTGTGTTTGAGAAGGAATCTTGGAGCAGGTTCCTGCTGTCAGAGGGCTGTGGTGTAGTGGGACCACAAGCAGATGTGGGGACTAGAGATTCCTGAATTTCTATTAGCTTGGTTTGGGTTTAATGTAGTTTCTAATGCCCTAAGGGAGAATAATTAATGCTGCAGTTCCTCTTTAACAAGAAAAAAAATAAAAATAGTGCTTGCTTTACAAGGATGTGCTAAAGGGCAGTAGGTTAAATATGGAAAAAGCAGTTGTTGGTTTATCCATGTGCTGCTTACTAACCCCTTCTGTGTTTCATTGTCAAAACTGGGTTTATCACTGGCTGCTGCAGCAGTAGACTCCTGTGTGGTTCTTTTTCCTCTCCTTGTTGCAGAGCAGCTCCATGTGGTGCTGTGGTCACAGCATGCTTTCTGAGAGACCCAGGCCAGTGCCACTGTTGAGACCAGTCGAAGCATGGGGTCAGTCCCTTCCCCTTGTCTGCACATTGTAAATCTGATTGATTTGCAGCTCTCTGCTCCTCTTCTTATCCTGTAATCACCTTGATCTTTTCCTTGCATCCTCTTTTCCTTTGATCAGGATGGTTTCTCTTAACTGCATATTGAAGTGTTTAACTTCTGTATCTTAGCTAAATTAAGAAGGTCTGATGGTACCAGTGTCTCCCAGTGTCCAATCAGTGATTGGAATTCTTCTGATGAAATTCTTCAGTAAATCCTCAGCCTTTGAATCTGACTGCAAGACTTTTCTTCATGTAGTGATTGCTCACAGAACTATTTTGGATCTTATTTTTTAATCTAATTCCACTGTACTTTCTATTAAAATTTGCCTTTTCTTGTCTTGTATTAGGCCTTCAAGTATTTCCTACTTGTCACCAGTTCAATTCCTGGCTCAGGGCTGGCAGGAAAAGTCACTCAAGCATTCCTCCTTTGGTTTTTGGACTTTTGGTCTTTAGTAGCAGTTGCTGCTTTTGTCTCAAATCATTTCCTGTTGCTTAAACCCATCACTTTCTTTGCTGCCTTAGATACTACTGCTGGACTGAAAATATATTGTCTCTTCAAATTATTGATAAAGGTGATGCTTGCCTCACACTGTTCCAGCATTTGAAAGTGGTGGTGGTGGGGTTTTGTTTGTTTTGGTTTTTTTCTTGTTGGTTTGGGGTTTTTTTCCCTTTCTTCTAATAAACTGTAATGAAAAGGGTGGCTCATGTTTTTGACCAGACTACCTGAGTATGTCTTGCTCGTTTCCCTTTTGCTTCTCTGTGCTTTTCACAAAGCTATTGGAGCAGCTGCTTCTGAAGTCTGCAAAGTTCAGACCTGGGGAAGGAACTTGGAGCTGACTCCTTGCTGCAGAGTGTTACAACTGAGAAAGCAGTTAGCTGAGGAAGCACGTGTTCCTGGAGCAGCTGAGAGCTTTTGGAGGCTGAATAAATTGGATACGAGACGATAATTTTAAAAAATCAAGAGATGGAACCATTCTAGGCAAGTTTTCAAGTGCCAATATGTTTTTCAGTTGAGCAGAGTGGCGTTGCCAGTAACTCAGCTAGAAGGGTGTTTTGGAGGTGGCCAACTCTTCAGCTGGAGCCCAGTCAAATTCCTTAGTGTATCAGATTTGCAAGTAACTGTCCAAAAAACAGCTGTAAGGCTGAGAATGACAAAGTCTTTGAAATGTGCAATGTCTGTTCAGATGGGAGATAGATGTGATGCTAGTGTCTACTCTGGAGTTGTGGAGGATGTCCCTGCTTATGGCAGAGGGGTTGGAACTGGAGGATCCTTGTGGTCCCTTCCAACCCTGACAGATTCTGATCTGTTTTGGCAGAGGACTTTGGAGCCCTGGTGGTTGGACTTGATGATCTTGGAGGTCCCTTCCAACCTAAATGATTCTATGACTTGGAAGATGAGATCTCAGCAGAGCTAACATCTCCAGAGCAGAGCTCCTTGCGTGTGAAGGAGAGTAACAGGAGGAACTACTCGTCTGCTTTCTGAAAAGCCTCTTTATGTAATGGAGATGAGTGGGAGGAAAGATACTGTCTGTAGTCTTGCTTGTTGTGCTTGATCTGCTCTTTTGGGAAACAGGAAGGTGCTTTGGACTGTGTGACTCGAGGTTTGTAGTATGTTTGAAAGCATCAGTAGATTTCTAGACCTGCAGAGTTTTCCAGCTGGACAGCTGCAGTAAGTAACCTGGGTTTTAATGGTCCAGAAAGTACCAGATATGTGCTGGTAAATAGATTTCTCATTTTTTTTTGGCTTTTCATCAGTGCATGGGATTTGTTGTCCTAAAGCTCATGTTGTAAGAGTTCACATCATGTTAGTAAGTGCATGTTTATGCATTGCCAATATTGTTTCCAAATATTGTTAGATATTTTATTGCAGCTTTAGCTGCCATAACTAGTGGAATTAACTGGTGGCTTCTGGTGGTGGATGCAGGAATTGTTCTGAAGTGGATCACAAAGAGCTGCAAAGTACCATGCTGTAATGGTGCAGTGGTGGGAAAGCTGAGTCCTTGGGGGTCTTGCTGAGACACGGGTGCCTGAGGTTCAGTGGCTAGAACACACTTGGGTTTTCAGAAACTCTTTGATCGTAGGTTGGATATTAAGAAAAATTTCTTCACTGAAAGGGTTGTCCAGCCCTGGAACTGGTTGCTCAGGGAAGTGGTGGCGTCACTGTCCCTGGACATGTTTAAAACTGGTGCAGATGTGCTGAGGGACATGGTTTAGCAGTGGACTTGGTTATTGGTTGGACTTGATGATCTTAAAGGTCTTTTCCAACCTAAACCATTCTATGATTAAGTGCTCCATCAAGTTATTGGAGGAATGAAGTTGCTGTGAGACTGAAAGAAAAATTCTCTTATGGATTGGCATCACTGTCCCTGGACATGTTTAAAACTGGTGCAGATGTGCTGAGGGACATGGTTTAGCAGTGGACTTGGTTATTGGTTGGACTTGATGATCTTAAAGGTCTTTTCCAACCTAAACCATTCTATGATTAAGTGCTCCATCAAGTTATTGGAGGAATGAAGTTGCTGTGAGACTGAAAGAAAAATTCTCTTATGGATTGGAAGATACTTAAAGAATGAAGCAGAGGACTTCCAAGTGACTTGTCAGGATAGAGGAAAGTCAGTGGTGGGATCCCCCAGGAGCTGTTTGTGGTACTGGCTTTGTTCAGCAGCCCCAGTCATCTGGAGAGAGGATTTAACAGTGGGCTCCCCCACTTTGTGAGAGCTGTTAAACCCTGTGTAGATCAATGCCATGCTGGTGACAAGGAGCTGAGCAGGCAAAAAGGGTGGGAGGTGAGCTTGGAGGTAGGAAAATGCCAAGTAAGGTGTATAAGGAAAGGTAGTCCAAAAATTTTTTTTCTGTTTTACCAAGAAAAGGTGATCATACCTACATGGAACCACCAATCATGAGTCGAGCATCAGCTTATTAATATCTGTTACTCTAACTTCCACTTCTGCAGCTTCCTCAGCTCCGGGTGCAGGGACAGCCCAAAACACTGTAAGGATGCCAGGTGTCATCAGCTCTGCTGAGACCAGCATGGGGACAAGCAGCTAGATGTTTAAGGGGATGGAGTAGCTGCCTGGGGAGATGGGGGCTGACAATGCTGGGATTCTCCAGCTGAGGAGATAAAGCCCAGGGGTGACACCATCAAGGTTTGAACAGCTGTGGAGTTAGTGATAAACTAAATGCAGTGGTGGAGAGCACACAGTGGGACTAGTAAGTGTTAGCTTAAAGCAGATGATAGAGAGGAGCTTCCTCACATAGCAGAGTGGATATCTGGTGTCTGCCCCCAAGGAAGTGGTGGAAGGAGACAGGACCAAGGGTGCAGAAAGGGATCAAACAGCTTCATCTGCAGACCTGAGAGGGGAGGGGATGTGTCTCCTGAATGAAACCCTTATGGGGGCTGTGGTTATGGGGAGGATCTCCTGGGACTGGGGCTCCTGGGAGCTGTGTTCTGCACTGGATGGGCCATTGATCTGTCTTAATGAGTTTCTTCCTGTGCAGAGTGCTGGTTTCCTTCTTCCAGAGGGTCTGTTCTCTGGTGGAGTCTCGTTTAATGAGCTGATGCAGCAGAGTAACTGCTGAGTAGGTGGCTTGGCTGTGAAGAATTGATCCTTTCTTCTTAATAGGCTTCTTAGTCTTGGTCGGCATGTTCAGTTTCAGTTTGAACTTGGACAGACAGGAAGGTGGGAGAAAAATATCACAAAAAAATGGTATCTCTGTTACTTTCCTCCTACATCTTTCCCCTCCCTTCCTCCCACTCTATTTCTTGTGTCTCCCACTCTTTTCCACTCACATCTTTTCAGCAGTGTGATTGCATCTTGTCTGTAAATAACCTTTAAGCCTTCAGAGGCAGAGGTGATTCCCTAATACAGTTATAGACTAAAATATTTTATTTAGTGCCCTATGCTATTGATCTATCATTGAAGTAATATTTATATTTAGAAAAACATCTTTAAATACGAGCTGTGACTTAAGAGTTGTGATATGGGACTTCTGGGCTCCAAGCTACTTTTCTTAGGGTTGGAGTAGATGGCTAAAATACTGCCCCTGTTCTTGAATTTTCTCAGCACATCAGCTTACCTGTTTACTGACATGATTGTATGGAAAGGTCAAGTTTATTAAGGCCTTTAGTATGTTTAGGTGCAGGATGCTGTGATTTTTGGGCATAAATACTTCGTTGCACGCGGTATGGTAAGTACCTGGAATCTGCCTGTGGAGAGCCTGCCCAAAACCACTGACCTCTTGGGGAAGTGAAATGGCCTCTCAGTCTTTAAAATCTCTTGTTTCAGGAAGTTAAGAAGGATGTAGAGCCCAAGGACGAAGCCGTGCCAGTGAGGAGGGAGAAGTCTGGCAATGTAGCCAGTCTGGTGCAGCGCATGAGCAGCTATGGGCTTCCAGCAGGAGGATTTCAGCCTCATCCCCCGTCCAAAAGCCTCAAGAAGAGTATGTAGTCTTTCCAAGTCCTTCCATTGCGTAAGCTGCTGACGTGCATTTCTCTTTTAATAAATATGAATTATTTAGTAATTGACTTAGTTTTAAGGTTGTATGGAAAACTAGAGACATAGGAGGAAAAACTTCGATTCTAAGCCAGATTCTGTTCCTGGATGCATGGGCAGAATGCTTATATGTAATTCTTAACAGCAACAATAGGGATGAATTTTTATGGGAATGTGATTTAGACCCCTTCCAGATTCCAGAATTGCTCTGTAGCTTCATGTGAGCTCTGCTTGTTCCATTCTTAGGGACCTGAATAACTGCGGGCCTGCTCATGATAATCAGAAATCTTCCTGTGGTCATTTTGTTTAAACAGAAAAGTTTTGCTAGAAATTCAGGGTGTTGTGACAGGGGAACATTTAGCAGTTCAGGTTCCTCTTGTTTGGTAGGCTTGCTTCTAGTGTTGAAATAGGGTGGAATTGGTGGTATCTGAGAACAACTGGTCTCCCTTTGATTTTAACTGCAGCCCCCAGCACTGTCAGCAGTGCACAGCTGGTGCCTCTGAATCTGTGTTCTCTCTGTTTTGATGCCAGTATTTAAATCCAGGTGGCTAAAAAACCTAGAGCAGAAAACTTTGTGTTCCCTGCATCTAGACAATTGTATTTGACCACCTCAGCCTCATAAGAGACAATGCTCTAGATTACTCTGCCTTCTTCTCTCTCAAAAGGCATTGCAGACATTTATGATTTAAGCTTGGGTTTTTTAAAAGAAAAATTTAGAACTTACTGTTTCTGGTATGTTTGTGCTTTGAGTTTTTTGCCCATAAAAGGAGAAGAGCCACTAGTTGTATTTTAAAGCCCTGAAACAGCACCTTTCAACTTTGTTGAAAGCTTCTTCTGGGCAACTAAGGCTGTTACCTTCAGAAATCACTCTTTAGTGAATCTGACCTGTATATGCATATTGGCAACAGCACGTATGTGCCAGTTGGATGTTTGCATCAGCAGCTTTTTGAAATCTAGCCTGAAATATTAATGCTGTTCCTAGATTAATGCACCGAGCTCTGAAAGGGCATCAATCCTGGTGGGTCCTTCCAGCTCAGGATATTCTAGGATTCTGTGATTCTGTGAACATGAGCTGATTCCAGTTCAGGTGTTGGCTGCTCATTCTGATCTCTCTAAGCCTGGAACAATCCTGTGTTTAGCATGTCTCACCCTCATGCTGGTGGTGGCCGTGGCCAGGGTGGTAGCTACAACTTGGTCTCAGACTCTGCAGTGCTCTGGTTATTCTCATCCTCCTGGGAGAAAATGGTGTTCATGGACTTGACTTTAAGCACACAACTGTTCACCTGGCACAGCCACGGTCTCTGCTTTTCCAGTTTACTTGCTGTTCCCTCTTTCCTAGAAGGCTGTTTAAACAGCTCCTGCAGATCCTGTTTGCTCTGTGCCTGGGCAGTCGCTCACTCCCTTCACAAGGTTTCCAGTGCTTAGTTGTCCTTCCTTTTCTGGTTCCCAACCTGGTAAAATGAGCATTAAAAATAAAGTCAGGCTTTTTGACAGCAAGTTCCCAATGTGGAGCGAGGTAGGTTCTCTCTGCCTGTTGTTCCCACGTGCAGCTCTTGCTGAATTCAGGTGCTTTATGGTGGGTGGGGAGTAAGATCCAGGTAATATTCCCATCAGATAGATGGCTGCCTTTATTCAGGAAAAGGGAAAATAGAGGAGGTGTGCTGAATTATGGCAACAAAAGGCTAAATTTGCTTTACCCTGTACAAAACAATACCTAAAGCCAGACAATTTGTTTTGGAAAGGGACAGAATTGCCCAGGGGCTGCCAGCCCAGCAGTCCTGCGCCAGGTGAAGCTGGACTTGTTTCCTGAGAAGCCTGGTTAGCTTCCTGGGTTAGTTTCAAAACTGGAAAGGCAGCACTTCCTAAGGTGGGTATCACTGAAATCAGACCTCAGGTGAGAGTGAGTTCGGGATGTGAAATGCCTCTGTGGGTTTGTTTTTCTCCTCTTCCCTTTTCAGATCGACTTAGAATGTGAAAAGGAACAGCAAAATCAGATTGGTACCAAATGGGCAGGACTGTTTTATGTGGCTCTCTTTGGTCTTGCTGAATCTCATACAAAGGAGGAGCCCTGAAAGGGCTGCAGGAGGTGGTAAAAGCCAGTGCACTGTTTATTGCAATTACTGTTAACTCAACAATCCCTCTCGGGTGATGTGCAAGTTTCAGTGAGTTAAAGGAAGGGTCTATTATGTGGACAATTAGGTGTTATTAGAAATAATCCACAGAGCTTCATACTTGTGGTTGTTTCCTGTCCCTTTTAAGCTCTTCAGAGCACAAGCCGTTGACCAGCGTGTAGAAAATTCTTGGTTTGGTGTTCCCTCTTTGAGAAGTTTCAGGTGCTGGATATCCTGTAGGTGCCTGGTGTGTTTTGTGCTGAGGACACAGGGTGTGGCAGCCCTCTAGTCCTCTGCCTTTGGATTTTCAGCACTGCTGTAATAAGACAAGGATCAATCCCAGAGGCAGTATCTGTGTTTTGAAATGTTTTTACCCAGCTAATCTTAATTGCTGAAGCTTGAGTATGGCAGGAGTGAGAAGTATAAGAGAAAGTGTGAAAACTATACAGCTCCCACAAGCTGAAGCTTTACCACTCCAGGCGTTTGAGTCATATTTTCACTTAAGCTGTGGCAGATTGTTTTTGAGGAGGATAGGGAGCATGTGTGGGTCATAGTTCAGGATGACAATTGCCTTTAAAAAGCATGCTGGCTGCTCTGTTGTGGAAGAGGTCTGAAGGCATGGCCTCTTGTGTGGAGGAGGGATGCCTAAAAAACTCTTCCAAGTTAGGCAGTAGCACCACTCCAGGGTATGTGGAGAGTAATTGGGCAATTGTAGGTTCACACCAGTCTGGCTGGAGGGTTTGTTGGTAGCCACTTCTGTACTCTCCCTTCTCAGGCTGTCATTTTGTCTTTTTAATTCCTGCAAAGCTTTAATAATAGGTGGCAAACATCTAAAGACCGCACTTCATTTTAATTTTGCCTTTGTTAATTAAACACTGCTAATTGAAGCTTAGATTGAATTTCTCAGCCTCATATTGGCACTGAGAAAAGGGAGATTTTTTGCATTCACAAATAAAAAAAAAAAGAGTCTGGATTTTGAAATATGAGCTGAGCAAATGTTAGCAATGCTTCAGACCTGAGGTAGCAAGCTCTTTGTTAGAAGGCAGAAAGGCTGTCAGCACTTTGGTGTTGTGCAGAGCAAAATGCCTGTCACTCCTTTCAGGATTGCTTAAAAACTGGAGGCTCAAACTTGCACATTTCTCCCAAGCAGGTGCTAACACTGCAGCTGGCAGCAGTCCTCATTCCTGCAGGTTTGGGGGCAGGAAATAGCTTGAAAAATCCCTGTAGTGGGGATTTATCTGACTTGCTTGTGTCAACATGGTTTTTATAACCTGTGGGTAATTGGCAGGGTAGTGTTTGTTTGTGAGCAGCAGTCTGTGAAGCTTGATGGTTTTGAGCTCTAAGATACGGCTCGCGAGCCTAAAGCGGCACCAGCAAACGGGGAAAAGCAGCAGCAAAAGCTAGGTAGCTTTTGGGAGTGGTTATGGAGTCTTCTGGTCAGGTTTGATCCTCAGGAGCCCAGTGTAGGAAAGACTACAAGGCTGCTTTCCTCTGCAGGTGTTCTCACTTCTGTCATTTCCCTCCAATCAGGGTCCAAGAAGCGGCAGTGCAAAGTGCTCTTCGAGTACACCCCGCAGAACGAGGATGAGCTGGAGCTCAAGCTGGGGGACGTGATCAACATCACTGAAGAGGTAAGCTGCTTCACAGAGCCAGTCAACCCCTCATGCAGCCAAAAGTCAAACTGGTTTTTTTTTGTTGATTTACTTGAATTACAAGGAGGTTGGAAAAATAGCGTGGGAAGTAGTGTTTTTGGAGCTAAAGCTAGTCGTTTAGGAATTCTCGGGATCTAATCCTAAATCAGTGAATGCTGCCTGGGGGAAGTGTTTTATCATTGCAGCAATAAATTGTGATCTGTTACACAGACACCTTTTTAAAAAGTCTGTGGAGTTTGTTGGCCCTGTCTGCGTGGTCCTTGTTTTTAGGATGCTTATGCTAAAACTATTTGACCAGTTGCATCTAAGTTGACGTACTCTAACTTCAGTTGTAGATGAAAAATGTTATTTGACCTGATTTTCACATTTCATGTGTTCTTGCAAAACTCATTAAAGCTTTGAACTAATAGTAACAGTACTCAGCACAATATACTGTACACAGTTGTACTGTAGTACAATATACTTCAGCCCACTTGCCCAAAAATACCAAGAATACAAATGCACTCAACAACATGTTACTATTTCTCTTGTTTTCCTTTTCCACTGGGTTAAGAAATACAGTGAAAGATACATTTTGATGTTCAGACCTGGATGGCATTGGCCCTATGGATTTGAGTGGGGATTTAGGGTGGGGGGGTTTCTTACCTTTACCTAGCTACCTGCTTCCTTGGTGTCTGTTCTGTCCAGTAGCAATTTGTGTTGAGGATGGCTTGAATATGTGAGGAGTCTCTTACAAGGGTGACATCTGTCAGGCAACCTGTGGAAAAGACCAGAGCCATCATGGGAGGAACCTTCCCATAACTAGGTGGAGAACTTCTGCCCAGCATGCTCTGACCTTCACTGCTGCCATCTCTTCTTACTGTCTCCCTGAGGGTCTGAGGAGGGAGAAGACTGAACTTTTTTTTCCTAGCCCTGTCTTTGGTGGTGCTTTTTAAGTAGCTTTATGACATTGTGTTGTTCTCATGCATGACCTCTTTCAGAGAGTATACAAACTCTCCAGGATCCCAGCTGTTGCTGAGAAGGACTTTTCCATTCTCCTAGCAAGGAAAAAGTTGTGCTTTAAGATGCATTCACACTAATGACATCTAGATTTTGTTCTCTTTAAATAAACAGAGCAAGTGACTTGTAAAACCTGCTCAGTAAATCACAGTTTCATAAATACCATTGTGTGTGGGTGTTTTGTAAAGGAGTGCTCCTGGATAACATCATCAGTTGAATTTGTGGATGGTGTCTGTGCACAGCAGTCGTGACTTTGGATGGTCCAACATAAGCATTTGCAAGAGAGAGCACATGCAGTAAGGTCCTGCAGCAGCTGCTGGTTTGGGTCTCACGTGTCAACATCTGGAATTATTTTGGGAGGGTTGTTCACTGTGTTGCATCAGAAATGACCAAGCAGCTAAACAGAATAAAAAGATGAAAGCCTTTCCTTATCTGGTGTCTTAAGGAAACGTGGATTTTAATTTAATTTTTCTTTTTTGCTCAGCCCCCATGCTTCTTCCTTTCCTAATGATTTGAAGATCCACATCTGTTGTGTTACCCAGCCTTTGCTGCTGCTGAGAAAAACTTCATCCTATTTTTAGGCCAGTGCTATTGGGTAGAACAATATTGCAGCTAACAATCAGCACAGAGCTGTCTGCACGCTGTTGTTACAGTGGTGTAGAGCAGACCTGACAGAGGTCTGCTTCACACAACTGTGCTGATGGACCAGAAATGTGAGGAATGGTACAAAATACTATCTTGCCTGGTATGCTGGGATAACTTGTTTTAAGTAACTTGTCTTCATGATTGAGAGATGATCTCCACTTCCATCTAGATGTAAAAGCTGTTACTTAGATGTGTATGCAGTGAACTCCTAACTGGCACTTGAAAGGAAGATAATTTGGTCACTGTCTTTGGGGAAAATAAGGTAAAATCCACTCCACAAGGTGATCAGTTCTACCTGCTACCTGGGAATAATGCAGCATTTAGCCTGTGCAACTGTTCTCATGTATTTAGTAGTTACAACTGATACTACTGGTGGTAAAATCAAAGGTGGAAGCAATGGGTACAGAAATTAAATGGGTAATATTAAAGAGAGCAGGCTACAAGGAGCAGAAATCGTTTTAGGGGAAGAAGGCCCTTGTGCTGTGCTGGCTAAATCCACAGGGACATTGTTTACAGAGCATGTGGGGTTTGCATGCAAAATACACACACAGTGCCTGTGGTAACAGTATCCTCGCTGCAAAACTTTTGTTTCTCCTTTAAATTCTTCCCCACTCCGTTGAGATGCAGCACTACCTAGTAGATTTATTTTTGTAGTGTTATGTTTGTAGTATTTGCATGCTGTCTTATCAAGCATAGTTGAAATTTATGTGACCCCATAAGTAGAGTTTTTATTAAAAAAAGCCCCAAGCGATCAAATTGACAAAACTGCTTGTTTGAGCCCCACTCTCTCCTCGCTTTGTTTGGAAGTCTTAATGAGTTTTAATGATCTTATTTCTATAAGCAGATGGAATTCACACTCAAAAAAAGTACTGATGTGTGTTCCAGAGCTGTACCTCCCTCTTGTGGCAAGTGTATCTGGTGGTAAGATTTTGAAGTGGGAGGTAAAGAGTCATGAAATTGTTGCTGTGCTGCTAGTGTCCAGAGATGCACAGATGTTCTCCACCAAAGCAAGGAGAACTTTTTTAATCTGTTTTTTTTTTTTTTTAATGTTGATTATAGACACCTTTTTCTGGTAATATAATTTGCATATAGACTTCTTTTTAAAAACAACGTGGTGAGGAGGCTGAAGCAAGTACACTCAAGAAGTTTTGTTTTATTCACTTTAGCTTGCAAGTCTGTAGAGTGCTTTACTGACCTTACTTCCTGGCAGAACAATAAATGGATGCTCAAGTTGCTTTCTGTATCATAAGCATTAAAAATCCCTTTCTAATGGCACTTAAGGCATTTGAATTTTAGTTTTATGTAAAGTGCAAGGCACCAGAGCCTGCTCACCAGTAATCTATGCTTAAAATTTGTTTCAGAGGAGCAGACCCTGGGTTTGAACCATCCACAGCAAAGCTCTATTTGAGCACCAAGATGTCTTTAAAAATAACAGTGCTCTTTTCATTGCCTGTCTGTCTCTGTAGCTGCCAGGTTTGCATGTGTTCTGCTTGCCTAGAGGTAGGCTGGCATTTAAAAACTGTGCCTGTATGTCAGGCGTAGTGACCTAGAAAAGAAGGCTAGAAAAGGATAATGGAAACAACTGCTGCTTTTTTAACCCATATTGTTTTTCTTTCTTATCTAAAACTGTTCAGCTTTGCAGCCCCAAAGCACAGCGACTGAAGTGAGATGTTTTGAAAACTTCTCTTAATTATAGATTTAACATAGGGCTTATTAGGCAAATGCAGTTGATATATTTAAGAGATTTTGAAAACAAGTTCATAAACTTGAAGAGCACAATCCTTACTCTTCCTTCTGGTGTGGTTTTACTCTGTCACCAGTGCAGGGCCAGCTTTTGCTTGATCTGCTTTGGGCTGTGGGGTATTCCTGGCAAACATTCCCTTAAATCTCAGAGTATTGCAGTGTAAAACTAGTAATCCAAGCACATAACTAAGCACCAGAGTCATTACGTTCCTTAATTCCTTATTTCCAGGGTAAAAATGAGTTGCTTTGTGAAAAACAAAGCCAGCAAAATTTGACACCCAACAGACTTTTGCCCTTAGGACTGCTGTGTGCCACCACAGAATCCTCGTGCATCTCAGCTGGCCAGCTCTGGTGGGAAAGCATCTGTACCTTCTGACCATGGAGAGCTGGGCCTACGCTGTTGAGCCAGTTGCCTCCTGCTAGAAGGAATGGACAACTTGGTTTTCCATTACTCTGTGATGTACTTGAGGACTTTTCTGTTCTACCCAACATTATCTGTAGACATTATGTCTTTGAAACTTGTGTCTTTTGATCAAAATTGTTGGAAGCTGTTCAATGGGTACAAGGCCAGTGGGAATATGGTGGGAACTGGACAAGACAGAGGCAAACACAGACAGCAAGGATACATAAAAATTTCCTTAGAAAGCTGGGCTGAATTGTGTCTATTTCATAAACAGTTTAATATCTTCTTCTGTTAGATGTGTAATGCCTGTTATTCTCTCTTACCTTGAGAAAGCTGGTGAACGTTTTGCTGCTCTTCTGGATTAATTGGCATGGGGCTCATCTTGTGTTTCAGGATCATTGCTGTGGTGGTAGAAGTGACAGTAAATTATTTTCTTGTTTTTCTTTTTGCCTACTATTTCTATACCTCTGGTAGGTTTCTTTAAAGGGAAATTGTGGTCATTTGAACTTGTTTGTAGAGTTTTATAAGTGCAGTATGGATGGAATTGGTAGGAATCTCCTTTTGCTTTACTGGTGATGTGCAAAATATTTCTGTACAGGTAGAAGATGGCTGGTGGAGTGGAATACTAAATGGCAAGGCAGGGTTGTTTCCTTCAAACTTTGTGAAAGAATTGGAGTTGACGGATGATGGAGAAACACAGGACACTCTGGATGACACAGGTGGTATATTCTGTTTGTTGTAAGCCCTTAGCAAAGTCATTTTAGATCTCGGGTGTAATTTGTAGCATTATGGTTGTAGTACAACAAAATTTGTAAAGAATTCAAGCTTCTTAAGAATGGTAAGTATTTCATTTCATTTTTAGAAAATATTGATGCTGAGTATAAAGATACCTGTCTTGCTCCTAACACACTTCTAAAAATTGCAGTCAAGGCCTTGAGCTTCCAAATGTATATGCTGCATTTTGTCTCTAGAAATTTTATCACTTTCAGAGTTGAGCTTTTTTTAGTACTGGTTATAAAATTGTTCTTCTATATATTAGCTTTCTTCATTCTTATTCTTGCAAATGTGAGTTCTTTCACAGCTGATAATTAGAAGTTGAATTGAATTAAAACTTTAGAGAGCATCAGTTGAAAATGAATCCTGGGAAGGGGGCTTTGGTTGTTTACTATGTGTTAATCTGAAAGTAAAATATTTTAAAGGCAATATTTACATTTAAGCCATTCCTTTGTGTCTATGACTATATGGCTTGGGCAGAAGCAGGTGGCCTGTGGCTGAACAGCAGCTGAGTGGTGCCAGGCAGATATATGCCTTACAGGCAATTGCTTTGTTCCCTTGAAACTGCACTTCAGAGGCATTCTGTCTGTGAAGACCTGTTTTAAAGGCTGGGGACTTGTGATATGATACTGCTGGGATGGAAATGCTCTTTGGGAGTAACACCTTAACGTGAGTCAATCGATGCTTGGAGATAGCTGGGTAATGTTCAAGAGCAGAAGTAAATCTTGCAGTATTGTACATCCTCATTTACCAGCTGTTCAATATTGATTGTTTTTAACAAGGGTTTGCTCAGAGATAGGAAAGAAAAGTCTGGCTTGGATTTTTTGTTTTGTTAATTATGAAAATAACTGCAGTAGCTTAAAACAAGAGTAGTTTGGCTTGAGCAGTTCCAAATAGCTCAGTGGCTGTGTCCTTGGAGGCCCAGGTCCCTGGGTTTAGTGGGGTCTGGTGAGATGAATTTACAAATGGCTCTGTGTTGGTGTTAATTCCCAAATACTGGTATCAGGATGATTGAAGAGTGATTAGAAGTAAATATATTTTTTATCAGCAACTAACAATTTGCAATTTTCAGCCACCTCCAGAGGTTCTATTTAATGCTCAGTACTTCCACAGTCAGAATCTCAGGTATCTGCTGGTTCTTCCCTCACTCCCAGGAAACAGTAAATGTCCCGTTCACTGACCTATGGTCTGTCAAATATGCAGCCTGGGCTTTTCTCATGGATGATGTTTCTGTCCTTTTAGATATCTAAGAGGGATACAACCAAGTGTAGAGTAGCTCAGTTGAGGAAAGATGAGAAGCTGAAGCTGAGAGGCTATGTAATTTTGTGGTGTTATCAAAACCCCTTAAATACATGGCTGAGGGAGGAGACTTCAGTCTTTATTGCAACTCCCATGCATGCATATGCTGGGAGGAACTTAGCTGAGAGGTTGAAAGATGTGGAGGCTATTTTGAGTTTGGTTTATAGAAGCTGTCTGTTTTCACATGACTATCTCCAGGAGTTCTGCACATGGAAAGAGTTTCCCATGAGTACTAGTTTGTAGATTTTAACAGATTTAACTGTAACTTAAAAAAAAGAGCTCCTAACACCTAAATTAAGTTCTTCTTTGAACTACAATTTTTTGGGGGTTAGATAAATGTCCCTTAAAACAGAAAGATTAAAATATTCTTAAATACTTGTTATATACCAGTAATTAACCTCAAACAACTATATCTTATTTGAATGTTGAACCTGTTTAAAAAATTAAGTGTTATCAGGTTGAAGAGATAGTGAAATAAATTTACTCCTTTCAGGTATTTTTGATAGTACATTTTGAACAATAGAAAAATTTCACTTTGGTGCCTTGAAAGACATTGGTTTTTCCTGTGGCTGCTGAAATGTGGCAGGGGCTCTTTACTGATTATCACTTTCAGCAGCTATAGCTGTGCAAATGACAAGCTTTTAAATATTCAACTGAAAGCAGGTCTTCAGAGAATCTGTAAGCAATATTTCATAAAACTAATGGAAAACACTGTTGTTAACAGACTCTGGAGCCTGAGTGATAATTGAAACAGTGAGAAATATTAGTGATCTGATGACTTAGTTGCCAGAGTATTCTGTGCAATACTGGTGTCATCCAAATGCTCTTATGTTAAATATACAACTAAAACAACTATGAGATATTCCAGGTAAAGTGAAGTTCTAGGAAAGCTGTTTAGCAAAAGCACAGCTGTGTTTCTTCCACTTTCTCTTTTTTCTCAGAAGAACAAGTAAATAACTTCAAATGCTAAAACAAATTTTCTTTCTTTTTTTTTTTACTTCCAGAGTCTGTTTTCAGTGGTCCTACCTCACCTGTGACCTCTCCAGGAAATGGGGGTGAACCTGGATCTGGACCAGCACAGCCAAAGAAAATCCGAGGTGTTGGGTTTGGAGATATCTTTAAAGAAGGCTCAGTGAAACTGAAGACAAGATTATCCAGTAATGAATCAGAAGATAAAAAGCAAGATAAGGTTTGTAGCAGTTCATATTACTATTTTTGGATTGGCTGTAAAAATAATGTGAAGTACATGGAATCTGAAGATGAGAGATGTTGCTGAATACACTGGCCTTTTAAAAATTTGTCAGTGTTGTTCCATAATCAGACTGTAATCATCTGCTAGTGCTTTTGCCTATAAAATAAAACTCTGGGACAAGACTGTTAAGTCTTCCTATACAAGTCAAACTTGGCCTGTAAAACAAGGAATATTTGAGGGTTTAGTTTTTGGGTTGTTTGCTTTTTCCAGGTCTTGATAGATACTGAAATATTGTTCTAGATGGCAGCCATCATTACCAGTGTAAATGTCCTTCAGTGTGGATGCTGCCAAGCTTTTAGCTGCAGTGGTGTCTTAATGAGCTGCATAAACTGCTGAGCCTGTAAGCCTGAAAAATAGTGTTCTACAATTTTGCATCCTTTTTCATTTTCTTTCCCCCTTTTTTTTTTTAATTTGCATCCTCCTTCATTTTCTTTCCCCCTTTTTTTATGAGTGAGTGGAAGGAGCACTCTTGTTCTCTGTATTGAACTTAAAGCTTAGGAGGGAGCAGATAATGCGGCGATAGTGGAGTTGCTTTAGTTTGAGTTTTAATTTGGTCTGAACCCAAGAGCTCTCTTATGCCTTGGAAGCACAACATTGATGGTCAGTCTTTTTCCTTGAATTTGTGCATCATTTATACCAAGAGCTTATATATGGATTTTCAGCTTTTAATAAATTAAAGGCAGTTGAGATAATCCAGTTTTTACTCAGGTGGTTAGCGCCAGAAAGCTTTTAAAAACCTTTGTTTTGCTTGAATTTGTCTGTGAGTTAAGGTCATTAATGCTGTTTTGCTGATGGATTTGCTTTGCTCTGCTGCCATGGAAATAATTGCACTGGTATGGCACAAAAGGTGGGGTGAGTCCCTGGGAAGAGGGTAGGGACAGAGACTTCCTTGAATGTTTTTCCCTTGGTAGGAGTGCCCAGAGCAATGCTCATCCACCTATAGATGTGGTGTGCAGCCTCTTTGTTCCTAGTCCAGTCAAAATATCAGATGATTCAGAAAATGGAAGTTAGGAGCGTGTTGCCTTCTGTTTAAAGCTCAGGGAATGTTACCTCCTTAAGAAGATGTTCAGCTTTGAGAACAGAAGGCTCCAGGAAGACCTTATTGTGTCCTTCCAGTATATAGATGAAAAGAGACTTTTTACTGAGCTTGATAGTGACAGGAAAAGGAGCAAATATTTTTAAGCTGAAAAAGAGTAGGTTTAGTTAGGATATAAAGAAAAAGTTCTCTATGATGTGAGGGACTTGTGACAGTGGAACAGGTTGCCCAGAGAAGCTGTGGTTGCTCCATCCCCAGGAATGTTCAAGGCCAGGTTGGACGGGGCTTTGAACAACCTGGTATTAGTAAAAGATATCCCTGCCCATGGCAGAGAGGTTGTACTAGATAATCTTTGAAGATCCCTTCCAACTAAAACCATTTTAGGCATGGGATTTTCCTTGGTTCTGTCCGGGCTTTGTCTCTTGAAGTGGGAGTCTGTGGGATCAGTACCTCTTCACAGGAATCCTGTGAAACAAGGGTTTCAAGGACAGAGCTTTCAATTTGCTTTCTTATCATGAGACTGATTGTTCAAAAGCACATATCCTTACCTTGTAATTTGGGGGTATAATGGGCCCATCTAAAATATTTTCAGTTAATACGAAGTCTGCTCAGACACCATGAATTGTGTTATTTGCCTGTATAAACACTAAAATATGTTGGCACTCTTTTGCTGGTTGGCTTGTCTGGAAAATCGTTGTGGGCTGTGTCTCAGCAAAAAGGGAAATGAAGTGAGAAAACAGCTTTGCATAGCTTAAAGACAATGAAATAAACAGTTGAGTTTGCTTGTTGCCAAAGTCATCCCATAGGTGGACAGACTTACAGAACAACATGGAGAGCCCTAGGGAGATGATTTTCATGAAGGCCTTGTGAAAATGGATGGTTTCTTTGGGTTTGTGCTCAGCTTGCTTTGGTTAGATAGATGCTGGAAGGGCATTCTCAGTCTTTTAAACCAGTAAAGAAAAAAGCTGTCATGAGAAAACTCTAGGGAAGCCTTTATTCCCTTGGGGAATTCAGAGACTTTTCAGCACAGGAAGGCTGAGCACTGACATAAGTGCTCAAGAGTGTAAAGGCTCCTGCAGGAGACAGTTCCAGCTGGTCCCAACATCCTGCCTGGGCTCAGGCTATTTATACCCCGCCTGCCTAAACTTCCTCTTGTACTTCTAATTGCCTCTTGTTTTGGAAGGGGGGAATGTAGAGAACTATTTCCACACTGGACTTGTTTACTGCCATAGGTAGGTTATTTTAGTGCTTCCTTCATATAGCATTCTGGAGTAAGTTAAATTGCATATGTACTCCAAGAACATCCCAAGTGACCGTGGCTGCTTCTGTGCTATGTCAGAGGTACCAAACACCAGCCCACAGGCAATCCTCTGGTTTTAAGGAGAGTAAATCTAGTTTCTTTAACAGTAGAAAGCCTGTGAAGCTTAATTGTAAAAGAAAATGAACAGAGTAATTAAAGGCAGTGGGATTTTTCGCATCAGTAACGCTGCTAGGGCTGCTCAGGTGAGTACTGACTGTAAAATCACATCCTGTTTGTAGCTTATAGGACTGTGAAGAAGAGGATGCAGCTGAAGCTGTCTGAATCTGCCTGGCAGCTCAGTCAGTCTCCTTGGGGGGGATCAAAAAAAACCAAAACCCACACTAAAAAAATATCGGAACAATTATTTTGGTTCGATAATAACTCTGAAACTTGTTACTGGGTGCAGTGCCTCTGTGTGTGTTTTACTTCAGGAGAAATCTCCAGTGACACTTAGCTGTTCTGTGCTCCTCACTAAGAGTAAGGAGAAGCTGGGGTGGGTTTTTGTGTGCTCTTAAAAACTGAATTGCCTCTTGAGGTGAGGTGGGGTATGGCTACTGAATATTCCTGCTTTGTTCCAGTGCAAAGTGTGTGTGGTCAGCAGGTTACTGCCAGCAGAGCTGTTCACTGCTTCTGTTCTGTGCTGGAGGAGGCAATTTTCAAGGTGATGGAAGATTAACACTTGGTAGTGCTGAAGTGCAATTGCAAAAGTGTATCTGGCAATGTACTGAGATTGGCTACTGGTTTGAAAGCTGAGCTCTGTCTTTAATCAGTAGAAAAAACTCTAATTGCAGTGGCTGTAATGAAGTAAGCACAGTAAGTTAAAACACCTAGTGGGAAAGCTCATTTGGTCTCATGGCAATGGTAACTTGCATCATTTCAACTCATGAAAAGCTGAGTATGTTCTGTAGCCTTATCAAAAATAAAACTTGCAAAGAATTGTTGTTAAGGAAGTTCTCTTTCATTCATATAGCCATTACCTAACCATCCCCCTGGAACAAAGCTCATTCATTTTCCCACTACAACAAAAACAGAAAACTCCTCAGAAGTAACAAAATCAGAAGCTGAAAGCAAACCAAAAGGTAAGGCTGATGGAAATTTATATCTATTGCATGGTAGTCTTCTCTAGAGAAGTATTTGGTTGTCAGTTTTTTTTCCTACGTGTGTTAACATCTTAAACCTTTGTGTAGACTGGGGTTTTTGTGAATGTTCTGTATGTTTGAGCAGTTATGCAAAAGCAAAAGAGTCTAAAGGGATTTTTAGTTGCATATCTGTAGAAAATAAACCAAAAACATTTTGAAGGGTTGTCTCTCAGAACAAAATAATCTGGGGTAGCAAGTTCTATTGCACTAATGCCTTTGCATTAATTCTCTATTTTGGCATGCTCAAACTGACTTATGTTCTGCCTACCTTTCAGTGGTCAGATGGGATGCTGGAAATCTATTGTTATGGAAGAGTCTCTCAACTCAATTTCTGTCCCTAGACTATAGAAGTTACTTTCTCAGCTCAGGATTTACTGTGGAGTTGGTAGTGTGCTGTCATAACTGTATATGAAGTTTCTTACGTCAGAAAGTTGGTGCTTATGTTTTTCTGAAGCTTGTTCCCTAGGTAATGCAATTCCATTGTAGTTCTGTTCATGATAACATCTTTTTTTATTTTTCTTTTTCATTATCTCTAAAAATTTATGACTTCATTTAACTACTAAACTACTTAGTTTTATCTAGAGAGAGATTTTTAAGCCAACGCAAAACGTCTTGTGGGAGTGCCAACCCCACATCAAAAATTAACCTCAATTATGTGATGTGTAGACAGCTTATTGTGCCTGATTCCTGAGCAGACTTTTCTTGAGTTCTGTATTGTAATTTCAAGTATATTTTCGTTTCATGTGGAAACACCTTATTTTGGTGTAAGTGGGTTGTTTTATATGGAATACATAATTTGCTGAAATAAGACAACTGTGGCAAACAATTGACTCTTTGCCTGTGCTCAGGAATGAGGTGATCTGACACAACAGGGCATTTGAAATGGTGAGTTTGTTAGAGCCCTGGTTTGTCTGTGAAAAAATAGCCATATTTTGGCTTTATTGAATTGGATAGCTGTAAATTGTGTTGCCACATTTAAAACCAGCTGATTACTGTCAAGAAGTGTTTGATGTAATGACCTGAGAGTCGTTAATGTTTAAGTTTTGCCATGGCCAAGCACACATCAAAAATTTGTGTGTGATGAAAATTTGATGGAAGTTCATGCTTGCAAATTTGAAATCTTTATGAAGCTTTAAAATTGGGATAGCTTTGGGATCTTCCTCTTAAACTATTCTAGTGCTATTGCTGGAAGAGCCAGCAAGACAATGTGCAGCCCTGAGCATTGTGAAATTTGACTTGCCTAAAACTCCACATAAAAATTAACCCAAGTCTGTCTAAAAAAATCTGAACATTCAGTATTTATCTGTTTTCATAATTTCAGGTGCTCCTCCTGCTAAAAGCATAGAAATTGGACTAATCCAGTAGCCATGCTGAGTCTCTGCTCCCCAGAGAAATGAATACGTCAGAGAGAGGAACTTAAATATGGTAGTAGTAGATGCTATAGGAGAACATCAGTAGCTAATACCTGTAGACACCATTTAAGAACATCTCATAACTTTTGGAAGAAAGCTTTGTTTTCTTCCTTAGTAGTTTTATTTTAATATAGACAGTATTATAGTTTATGTACATCATCCTCAGTTTGGAGAGAGCAAGTTTAAAATAAACTGTTCAATATGTTAGCAAGCAAACAGATCTCTAAAATGTTTAGACTAGTGTGGCTTATTTTGGTGTGGCTCTGCTGTTTCTGGGAAGCTTGTTTTGGCCTCTCCTGCAAGTATGTAAAAATATTTTGTTCAAAATAAATAATCACAAATTGACCCCTTTTTCCTCCCATTTTATTACACTACAACATCTGTGATTCCTGCTACTCTATTGTTAGTCCAGAATCTACAGGACAGATTCAGTTTTGAATTACCTTTTTTTTTTGAGAATGTTTACTGAAGTTCAGACTTACTTTTTTAGAAATACCATGCTAGTTTTAGGTGCTGGAAACTTAAACTGTACTCTTTCTTCATCCTAACTACTGGCTGAACTTCAGACTGACAAAATAAGATGCTGAAGTGGCAAATTGTCCATACTCCTTAACATCAGGAGCTGGGTTTCTTAGGTGGTGCTGACTGCTGAGGTTTGCACCTTGGCAGAGTGCTGGGCTCCATGGCTCCAGCCTTCTGGGCAGCTGAAGCAGAGTGAGTGGTCCTCTTTTGGGCACAATTTTCTGTCTGTTGTGGGACTTGGTGTGTGTGAGGAGGGGAAAAGCACTTGGAGGAGAAGAAATTGGGAGTCCCTGAATTTGAGAGAGATTTGTAGAGTACCTGTTGAATTTTTGGGCTTTTTTTTAGAGTTCATGAGGTTTTTGAACCTTGATTTAAACATTCAACTCTTTGACTATATTGTGGTGTGAAAATTTACAGGAATCTAACAATCTATAGCTGATTATTCTTGATTGCTAGAGAAGGCAGTAAAATAATGCAAGTTCTTCTTGTACCTAGCATTACTCCTGTGGTTCTTACCTATGTATATCCATATAAATGCAGAAATCTATCTCTTAAGCTTGGCATACTTTTGCATTTTAATATAGTGGTTGTCACTGGCAAAGGCAGATTTTTATTTAAGAATAGAATTTATGCATTTTTAACTAAAGGTTTCTATCTTGATTTAACAAAACATAATAACAAAAAAAAAAAGATTTAGTGGCAACTCCCTCATTTTATTATTTTTACTATCCACCAAAAGGGGGTCATTAAGACTGTCAGATGGTCCTAATGAAGAGTTGATGTTGTGCTGCTTAACTGAGAGTTGATGCAGCTTCTCTGGTACCTATGTGTGGTGCCAGTGCCAAACACCTGACAGGTTATGGCAGCACTGCAGAGTCCTTTCTGTTTGCTTCCTCACCCTTAATCTGTCAGATACAGAAATCCAGCCTGTTTATCTGCTAAATTATTTTAAATGTGCTGGGATTAAAAAAGGTGCAAAAAATGCTTTGCAATCAGAACTTCTATATTGATGTATTTTGGCCTCTCTCGTGTTGTTTTTGTTCTAGTGTGGGAGAGGAAAACAAATCCTCCTGCTTTTTCTCCTGATATCGTTATCACAATTTAAAATGGTTTAGTTATTGAACTGTGGCAAATGGAAAGAAAGGAATTATTCTTTCTACTTTTACAGAAGAAGCTGTGACTGTCTGAGTTGATCTCTTAGCTGAGCTCTGGTTTCAGCTGCTTAGCCAAGGAATTCCTTTGCTTCAGTTACTTATTTCACTGCACAATTTCAGCAAATGTGCTCCTTGAGTATTTGGAAATTTCTGTAATTGTGTTGATAAATTATGTCACCATGCAGCAATTTCATGTGTTCAATTAGGAATGAAACTTTGAAATTTAGATAAATTTAGAGACCGTAAAAATATAATGTAAACTCTCAGTAAGAAAACTTGGAACTAGTTTTGTGTAAAGCAGCTCAGAACTGAATATTTAAGCTGTGAAAATTTTAATTGAGTAGGCTCCTCTCTTTTCCTTCTGGGGTCAGAGAACCTGAATTAAGTTGCTCTTGTGGCTAAAAGTGGTTTAGAGCTTCAACTAGTGACTTCCCAAAGGTTTCTTTCCATCACTCCATAAAGATGTCATTCACATGACAAGAAAAATAAAATTATATCTTGAACATTTGTAAAGCAGTCTCAGGTGGTTGGTCTAGAAGGGAATTCTGATTGTAGTGTTAATTTCTGAGCTCTTTCAGACAGCCTAAGTGAGCTGGTATTATGTCTGTCACTACCCATGATATGCAAATGTGGTTAATTGTGCTGCTTTTGTTTCAGCCAAGGAATATTGCAGGACAGTATTTTCCTACGAAGGCTCAAATGATGAACTCAGCTTTAAAGAAGGAGAGATCATTCAAATAATAAGTAAGGTAAGATGTTTGGTCTGCTGTAACCACATACATGCCTTTTGTGGATTTTTCTTCAGGTAGGTGGTGTGTAACATGTGAAAGCAGGAGGGTCTATTGGAGTAGATATTCCTGTAGACTGATTTGCTTCATGGAAGGATCAGCTTTTTGCTTCTGCACTCAGTGGAGATACCAATGTCCTTAAAATCATTCCAGAGTGGGAAGTTATCTTTGAATCCTCAAAGGCCAGTCAGATCAGTACACACCCAGTATCAAATGCCTTTTCAGTGAGGAATTTGGAAAAGCTTTCAAATAGCCCCTCTACCTTCAGAACCTGTACTTTTTCTCTGGTGATGTATCAGGGTGCCCTAGAGGTGGTGGTTGGAAAGTATTAGGAGAAAAAAATGCTTTCAGTAGGAGAATACTTTGGTATTTCAGAGCAACCATACAGAAGTTAATGATACTGTCTGGCTAGTCAGAGAAATGTGATGATTTAGTTGAATGTTCCTATTTGTTGACTATTGGAAACATCTTTTTTGAAAGGTCATTTTGTTGCAGAGATAGATTTAAAGAAGAAATGAACATACCCATATTTAATTTCCCTGATTAGTTTTTATTAAGGAGTAACAACTTGTGTAAAAATAGAAGTGGAAAGCTGCTTTTTTGTGCGTGTTCAGCTTTCACACAGTTGTGGAAGAAAAGTACTTTTCTGAGGAGGATTTTAAGTTTATGGAAATGATGTCAACTTTGCTTAACAAAAAAAAAATGGATATCAGTATTATTGACTGTAATTACAGTGGAAAAGAGTAGCTATGGAAAGGACTTTTCTAAATGTGACAGCCCTTGCCCCCTCTTTGCTGAATCTCTTTCCTGCCTCTCTCCTTTTAAAACCAATTTACCCAAAGCATATGCTGGTCTAAACTGAAGTGAAGAAGCATTATACAGAGCAGAGCTCTGTCTCCAAAAGCAGCTTCTGCAGCCTGAGTATATTAAATTAACTTCCAGGTGACTACCTCAGTTCAGGGTTTTGATCCTCCCAAGTGTTCAGGTACTTTTCTTTTAGTAAGTAGGTACTGTGTAAAGCTTGTCCCCCTTGACCACTTCTGTTCTGCTTGTTCTGCATATGGCAGTTTTCCATGGAGCTGCCTGACTTGCTAGCATGCCTCAGCACTGCCTAAATAAGTTTAGCAATAAGTGCCTTATCCTCTTCACAACAGCACACTGTTCAGAAATTGGACTTTGTAGAACTAGAATGAAAGGGTGACAGAGAAATGAAAGAAAACTTCAGCAAACTTTTGCTTTCAGCACTAATCACCTATTTGTGTCTTTCCTGCCAATTCCTCCTTTAGTTTAATATGAGGTAGAATTTTTTTAAAAAATAATTTCATATTTTATTTTTTGCCCCCCTCCTTTATCTGTTCGTTGACTGAGCTGAACTCAGTGTTGAATTGTCCTTGTTGTGGACTGAACTTTGTGGTGAATCACTTGGTGATGCTAATAGTGGCATGTAATAGTAGTAGTGCACTTGGACTTGTGTGCAGGAGTGGCCTCTGCAGTATTTTGGACCTGAGTTGCAGAGGAAAGCTGTTACTGTTGCTGCTAAAATATTCAAATAACATCATATTTTCCCTTACAGACAAACTAAGGCCTTGATCTGTTAAGATCATGGAGTGGATTTCTGTGCTACTGAACTGAGTCTTTTTTTTTCTAACTTTAATATGGTTATTTTTCCCTCAGTAGTGTGTATCCTCTTGATCTTCACCTTTTCAGACCAGTGGACCTGATCCTTAATGTCAGAACCTCTTCCATAGTAGACTTGTTTTACTCCAATAGTACTTGAAGCACTTACTGAATAAGTTGCTGGTCAAGGAAGTTGAGAATATTAAATATTGTGCATTGGGTCATAACTGGGTTTATGTACTTCCCTTCCCTTTGCAGATCTTATCCTTATCTTAGATAGGATGGAAGATCATTGTGTCAAACAAAAAGTGACCAAACCTGCTCTGATTTGTAGCTGTTTCCTGTTGCTAAGGTGGCCAAAGTATTCCTCTTATAAAGGTGATAGTTCAGACAAACCATTATTTGATGTTGTGAGTAAAAGAAAAATACTGTTCCTGTAACTCTATCTGTTCTGGGGAAGAAATAAATATTGGTTGAAATGTCCTGTTGTTTGTTTTAGGACACTGGAGAGCCAGGCTGGTGGAAAGGAGAGCTCAATGGTAAAGAAGGAGTCTTCCCAGATAATTTTGCTATTCAAATACAAGAGTCTGATAAAGACTTCCCTGTAAGTTCTTCCATGTCTTGTTCAGTAACACTGAAGGTATTGATGGAGGTGGAAAGAATAAAAAGCTTCACAGCACATTGCACTGCTTAAAATATTCTTACAGTTGTGTCAGTGTTTAACTGTATCTTGAATTAGGTATATTGAAGAACAAAGATTTAAAGGTTAATATTTGTGTTTAATTTTCTCCTTTAATATTAAATTGAGGCATGATTTTTCAGGTTAACTGTAGTGAGGATGATTAGGTCATACAGGAAAGGGTATAGTTCTGATAACATGGGGTTGTGTGTAAGTGATTACTGAATTAAACCCTTACTGTTTTGAAAGGAGATAAGCAGTTGGGCTCTTCCATTTGTAGTCCTGTAAGTCACTATCATTGCAAAATGCTGAATTACCTCTCTGGGACCAGCTGAGCTTTTTCCATGTTAAGACTTGCCAGTGGGTTGCAGTGTGTGAAGGATGAACTTTGGGTGGGATCTACAAATATTTTTCTCACCATCGAATATCTTTTCTTGTAAAATCCAAGTTTTCATGTGATATTCCTTGGTCTTGTCAGTTTTGTTCTTATTTTATAATTTTTTTCTTGTTGAGATCAGTGTGATGTTTAGTCTCTGACAAGTCTGTTTAGCAAAGGTGGTTGTGTTAATTCACAGGCATGCATCATCCATAGATGGAGTGGATTCAGCTCCAGATCAAGGGCATCTAAATGTTGAGGCCTTATCTCAGCAGAATGGAGTTTCAGTTTCATAGTAATTGAGTACTGTTTGGTCTGGAATTGGAGACATGCTCAGAGGATTGCTAGATACAACCTGGCAGAGAGTTTCTGACTTTGCATTTAGCCTCAGTTACACAACACAGGCAGAAAGTCTAGTTGCTCCAAGTTGCTGTTTTCTTTTCAAATAGATTTTCAGCTTTGCAAGCATGGCATAAAGGCTGTAATATATGGCTGGCTTGATTTGAGGGGTTTGCTTTGATCCTTTATTCTGCTTTGTGTAGTGTGGCTCACTACAGGGATTCACCTTGCACTGAGCAGCTTTGAAGTTCAAGGCATTGGGTGGCTGATTATTGTAATCAGCTATTTGATATCGACTTCACCAAGGACACAGATCAGAACTGGATAGTGGCAGGTTGATGCTGGACTCTCAGTGTAATTGGTTTTGATAGAGGCAGCAGTGCTGCACAGCTGGGCAATGTCTTTGCTTTTTTTGGGGAAAGAAAGACAACACAGGCTTGTTACTTAAGTTCACTAGCTTTTGTGTTCTTTGAAACAAGAGAAAGAAATTTGATACGAATTTTCTTGCTTAATTACATTTCACTTGTGAGAATAAAATCCTTCTGCATTAAGAAGAGCTTTTCAGTAGCTGTAGGGGCACAGAAGTGAAATCCATCCGTAGCAACTGCTTCAATGATACATATTATGAAGCATTTTGGTTTCAGCAGTGTTTGTATAAAGAACTACTGTTTATATAGGCTTTTGTGATCCCTTTAGCAGTGAGTCTTGTCCTTTGTGCAACCACAAAGACACCTCTTCTGGAGCATTTTCATGAATGGGATTCTCAGGATGAGGTGGCCTGAGATGTCTGTCCTGAGAGGTGCCAGTACTACTTCAGCAATTCACGTTCAGGTTTCCCAGTTGAAGGGATGAGTGACTGTGTTTTAAATAGAGTTATTTTCAATATACAAACTGTGGCACCGTAATACTTGGTGAATTTTTAATGACTGGAGTAGTTTGCCCACCTTTCTCACTTGAATATATGAATGTAAGAAACCTCAAAATGTTTTTCATGTAATAACAGTGTTGCAAACACTTATTTTTCCTTACACTGTTCTCATTTAGAAGTCAATTAATTGAAATATTTCTTCTAATACTTAATTTAGAACTTTTATTCTCAGTGAAAGTGACCATTTTTCATTCAGAAACCTACCTGAATACTCTTTTAAACTTGCATTGTACAAATAAAATGGAAGTTTACATATGGAAATAAAAATGAGTGGGATCAGACCGATTCTTTGGACTAGAAAAGATGTAATTCTCAGTTTTGAGTTCCTTCTACCTCTGCTGCTTATGCACGTTGCTGAAGCATGGATCTGATTTGAAGAAACCTGCATTTTGTTCCTGTGTTTGCAACTAGCTATTTGGGAGATACCAGAGGAATTATTCCAGTTCTTGTGTTTTCTGTCTGTGACTTGATTGTCTCCTTTGTGAAATACTATGAAATAGCTGGTAAAGAAGTTAGACATTACAGCATGCAAAACAAAGCACACATAAGTCTGCTTTCCATGGACAAAATCTGTTTGTGTGTTTATTTGACTTTATTTATGTTTTTTATTTTGCAGAAGCCAAAGAAACCTCCACCTCCAGCTAAAAGTCCAGGTGCGTAGTCTATGTATGAACACACAATTTCAGAAGCAGTGCATGGCTTCAAAAGAAAATTGGGAAGTAGTTTTGCCTTTCCTAGTAATGCAGCCACCAATAGTTGCAGTTTGAGGTTACTTTTTCTGCTGTATGTGTTTTGCTGGGGCTATATATTTTTCAAAATTATGATGGAGCCAACTTTGGAAACACTTTAATAGAGGCCTACTGTTTTGTGGGCTCAACTGAGTGTTTATAAATGGTATTGCACTCCTTGCAAAGGAGAAAATATAAACACAAACTGGTGTATGTTGTATTTTTAGTTAGTGACTGAGACAATTAAAGCTCTTTGAGAGATGTCTATGGTGTGTTTTTTGCATTCAGCTCCAAAGCCTGAATTGTCAACTGGAGAGAAGAAATTCCCTTCTTTGAGGCCTGAAGAAAAAGGTAAGAGCAGGTTTTCTTCATAGTTTATTTCAGACTGTGCTCTTGAAAATGAGTTAGAATATTTAGCTTGGCTGCCCTGTGCAGTGGTACCTGTTTGGAAGACATCTTACAGTTTCCTCTTGATACTATCTATGAAGCTGACATGTCTGTCATGTTCTGGAAATGACTTGAGTGATTAGAAGAACTACACTTCTGTGAAACAAGCCTTACCTTCTGAAAAATATGGATTGCACTGCATAAAAACATAGTTACTATTGCATTCACTTTAGTTCTGTGATAGTGACTGCAGTTTTGAATAGCAATAGTGAGTGATCAGGAATGAAAACTTTTGTTGCTATTTATGAATGTTTTGGCCAAAATCAGTCTGTGATCGAAAACATTTTTGCAGGCAATAGAAGAGTTACAACACTCCTTAGGCAGATATTACAGTCAGACTGCTCAGAAATTGAGACTTCTTGTCCTGTCAGTTCCACATTTTCCAGTTCCACAGGATTTTGAGATGTTTGTGCTTAAAATTTAAAGGACACTTTTTTTTTAATTCTGGAAGAAAAGCTACTGTTCTCACCCAAACATTTCTAAAAGGCTAAATGCTTTTTTTTCTTTTTAATATTTGAAAAACTTGCCAAGTCAAACTGTCAAACTCTTCATTGTGTTTAAACGTCAGAAACTTGAACAGACATGCTGCTGGGTCTTAAGAAATTCTGATGCTGTATCTTTACTACTCACAGAACATAGGATGGTTTTGTAATGTGGTTAACCATGGCTAAACAGAAATTGGACAAATAAGCCTGCTCAGTGTGTTTCTTGGTTTCCTTGGGCATCTTTATAAGCCACATTTTAAATAAAGTACATTCTCAGGTATTTCATAGGAAGAATACTTGTTAAAATCAGGTATGTTTCCTCTGCATGTGAGCAAACAAATTATTTCTAACCATTGGAACAGTATCTTCAGGTGTGACTTGAGATCCAACTGTATGATTCTAGAAATTCTCATCACTTGACTCCTTATAAATTTATTTAAGATGAAGTGTATTTTAGACTGGTTCCATTCCTACTAGGGTGTTAACTTTTCCCTAGTTGAGCCAAACTGTTTGTGGAGGAATCTGGGAGAAAAATACTGGGTGATACCAACCAAAATACTGAGGGACATGAAAGCTTCTGAAAAACTGAGTAAAGAACAGAACTGTCCTTTACTGTGGTACAGGAGATGATAGAGGAAACGTTCAACTGAATACAAGACAAACATCAGATCTTAAAAGTTACTATTTAGGTAAGAGTAATGTTTCTCTTCAAGAAATGTCCATTTATCAGTGTAGTTTTACTTGTGGTAAAAAAACCCTGTGTTTAAAATTGTGAAGAATGAAAATGTATTGTGATGTAAGAAAAAAAGAGCAGCTCTAACCACAAACTATCAAACCATGTGATTTTTTTATGCCTGTTGGCAGACTAATACAACTGCCTTTAACTGCCATTTAATTTTTAACCAATCAAAAATAGATTAGAAATTAAAAGCAACACTCCCTGTAAGTATTTCTGTATTTAAATGAAGGACACTTAGTGTATCATGTCGAAATTTTTATCCAGTGTAAATATCTTGAGGTTAGTGTTTGTATTTTCATTCCTAAGTGGCTAATTTTTAGCCAACCCTTATCTTTTCCACTGGGGAGCAGAATCCCCAGCAGAGGCATGCCATTTTGTCCAGCAGAATTTTACAGTTTCTGTGCTCCTGGTGAATCTTGACCTTTGGTATTAACTATTTTCTACTTGGCTGTGGATGGTTTTTATCTTCAGATTTTGAGTGGGAGCAATAGGAGGGAAAACTGACATAATTCAGGAGTCCAGTTTGATGACAGCAGGTTTTTTTTGCTGCCCTGTGTATCCAACTCACTTATTCTTCAAAACAAAAGGTGTATTTCTCGACTTGTGTCCAGTGTAGCTGAAATAAAGCAAATGCTTCTCCAGTAATACTGACTGCTCTGGGGCATGTCAAATTTAACTCTTTCTGGTGGGATCCCTAGGCAGAGGTGACCTGTGCTGTTACCAGGCTGGCTTCTACAGGACACTCAGCACCACCATGTGGCAAACTCCTTCCACTGCCTCAGGATGTTAATTAATTAACTCGGTACTAAGAGAGGCTGGAAGGCATCACCAACCACTTTAGGCTTTTTTTGCTCATATCTCCTCCTAATGTGTAAGCATCCCAAAGCAGGGAGATGCTTCTGCCCTGGCTAATGCTTTCTGCAGAAGTATCTCTATGATCTGTGTACTGGGGAGTATTCCTGTGAATGAAAAATTGGAGTTTCCCTGCTTGCAGTTGAAGGGCTGATGCTCAACAGCTGCAGGACTTGCCCAAAGGAAATCAGTCGTGGCCCTGGCAGTTCAGACACTCAGCTGGGGAGGAGCTGAAGGGAATTTCCAACCCTACCCACAGATCCATAGTGCATCTAAATATTTTACTTTAAACCAATACTTGGTTAAAAGCAAAGGAGGGGAGTGGGGAGAGTTAAAGCTAAAGGTCTGTCTCTCCATCCCAGTTTATTGATTTACAGCCCTATAAGGGCAGCAACTGTAAAGTAATATAACTCTGCACTCTGACCTAATAATAATGCACCAAATCCTCAGTACTGCCTGCATGCCTGGCACAGTTTTACAAGGAAAAATAGAAAATATATTCTGGATATCCCAGAGGATGTGATTAGGGAACATAACATGGGTTGAGGACTATACAACTAACATTTGTGAAGCAGCTTGGATTTTTCAGTGTCCCATATGTTACACATCAGCTCCTCTGGAGGGTATTCAATGAGGTCCTACAGTCATTGAACAATAAACTAACTTTTTTGTTTGATTATCCATGCTTTATTGTATCTTCAATTTGTAGGAAGGTAGATTTTATCAAAAATAAATTCAGTTATTCAGATAAATATTCTTTTTTCCCTTTTTTTCCCCTAGATAAATTATATTGCTTGTGTGTATGGAGGAAGTCTAGTTCCAACAAAATAAAAAAATATTAAGAGGAGATAAGGTGAATTCATAGAAAAGAGAAATCAGTAGCAGTACAGAGAGATTATGGGTTCTTAGCTGTCATTTGCAGTTCAATAATGTAAGAATTGCATTGCAGTTCAATAATGTAAGAATTGCATTACAGATTCACTACTGTTCCATGTCAGTAGAAAGATATTCTTGCTTAATTTAACATAATAGTTTTTAAGTTCAGGTAAGTAGTTGGAGTGTTTTGATAAGGTATGACTTCAGACACTTGCATATCTATTTTTCACTTTTATCTGATCTTCAAAGAAAATATTTCTGAACAGCAGTTGTTTGCTAATTGATTAGCATTGTAAGAATTCTAGACAACGTGGCTTTTTAAAATGTTGTGACAACTTATTTTGTCAGATGAAAAAGGAGCTTTGGATCAGAAGCCTTTGAAGCCACAAGCTCCTCAAGTACCACCCAAGAAGCCTATTCCTCCAAGCAAGACTAACAGCTTACTGAGAGCAGGGCTTCTGCACCCAAAGCGTCCAGATAAACCTGGTTTGCCATCATCTGTATCCAAGTCAGTATAACTTAAACAGACACACCATATATATTGGATTTGATTTGTTGTCCTTTGTGGATGAGATGGGAAGAAACATGTTTTATGGGTGGAAAGGATGCAAGGAGAAGTTTTGCTCTATACCTACCAGTATCTTGATTCTCCAAGTCTTTTTCAATTTGAGTTTACAACTTTCTAATTCTTTGAGGCATTGAATCCATCTCAGAGTAAATATTACAGCATAAGGAAGCATGGAGCAGATGAATGTACAAATCTGTCTGGCCACCTTGCCTTAAGCCTGCCTCATAATGAAGAAGTTGGAGCTACAGCAGCAGTAATATGCTGTGAAAGAACCTGTGGACATGGCACTTGCAAATTATTATTGTGCTGGGAAAAAAACCTGAAGATTTCAGCTGCATCAATGTTTCAGTATTTTACATAAAACAAGATAGATGGAAGGGAAGAGCTGAACACAATTAGTGCCTCTGCTAAAAGTTCTCAGTGTTCATGTGCTCTTCTAGGGAAAAAAATCACATTTTACAAAACCACATCCAGTGCCTGAGTATTCTCAGTGGTGTTACTGGACAAGTAGGGAGGGTAATAGAAAGTAAATCGATCACTGTTTCCTATAGATCCACTTTTAACTTTTTTTTCTCATGTGTTTGAAACATTTATGGTGCTTCACTCTGCCTAATTTTGCATCAGTACAGTCCCTGCCCCCAGTTTCCCTTTCTGTCTCCATCAAAATATTTGCTACATCCTTACCCAAAACTGTAAATGAACTGCTGCCCCTTAGGGATGTTTAATTGACTTCAAAGAACTGTGAGAAAGGTCATGATGCACTTGGCCATGCACAACTTAAAGGAGCAGACAGCTTCTGCATCAAAGAGCTTGCACCTTAAATGCCTGCAAAGATACAGGCTGGCAGCAAGCAGCTGTTGAGGTTTAGCTTTTTGTAGAGCCAGGTCCTTTATAGCTGAGCCAAAAGGAAGAATATCTGAAGGGAAAAAGAGTGTGGTGGGGAAGGGGAGTGTGGGTAAGACACACTCTGAGTGGCTGACTCCAGTGGGGATCAGCTGCCCCTGATCCCACCCTGCACAGCACTGGGAACATCCTGTGCCTGGCTGAACAGTGAGACCATTGCCACATGATTCCTGCAGAGCTTTTGTATTTGTTTAGACTGGGTCTTAGGAATTTCTTCAGTATGAGGGTGGTGAGACTCTGGACCAGATTGCCCAGAGAGGGTGTGGATGCCCCTCCCTGGAGGGGTTCAAGGCCAGGCCGGGCATGAGCAACCTGGTCTAGGTGAGAGGTGTCCCTGCCCATGGCAGGGAGGTAGGATCAGATGATCTCTAGGGTCCCTTATGAAACATAGGTTTTACACTGTGTAATTATGTTATATCACTTGGTATTTTGGAGAGTTTCCCAAATAAAGATTTCATTTTTAACTTTTTTAACCAACAAGTCATGTTCTCCCTTTTAGAAAATAACTGTGGCTGTGAAGGAATACACGAGTGCAGTTAGAAGTAGAGGTCTGTGGTAAACTGCAGGCCTTTAATAACTGAAAACTTTAAATCTTAGGGGCATTTATGTAGTTTTTTTTAAAATTAAATTTTAACATTGTCCTAGGATTATAGGGCTGCTGTCTCTTTTTCTACTGCAATACAACTTCAAAATGCAGGATCTGGGAGGTGAGTTCATTCCAGGGAGACATTGACACTGACAACTGGTCCATTTATATAGTTTGTACATGGCATGTACAGGACAATCAGGTGATCAGGCCCAGTCAGCATAGATTTATTCAGGCAGGTCCTGCCTGAATAACCTGGTCCCTTCTATGACCAGGTGACTCACTCAGTGGATCAAGGGAAGGCTGTGAATGTTGTCTACATAGACTTCAGTACAGCTCCTGGCACTTTCTCACAGCATTCTCCTGGGGAAACTGGCTGCTCATGGCTCAGCCAGGTCCAAAGAGTGGTGGGGAATGGAGTGAAATCCAGCTGGCAGCCAGTCACAAGTGGTGTTCCCAGGGCTCAGTACTGGGGCCTGTTCTCTTTAGTGCCTTTATCAATGATCTGCATGAGGGGATCAAAGGCACCCTCAGTAAGCTTGCAGACAACACCAAGTTAGGCAGGTGTATTGATCTGCTTGAGGCTAGAGAGGCTCTACAGAGGGACCTGGACAGGCTGGATGGATGGGCCAAGGCCAGTGGGATGAGGTTCAACAAGGCCAAGTGCTGGGTCTTGCACTTGGGCCACAACAACCCCATGCAAGCTCTAGGCCTGGGGAAGAGTGGCTGGAGAGCTGCCTGGCAGAAAGGGACCTGGACACCTTGGTTGACAGTCAGCTGAGTATGAGCCAGCATGTGTCCAAGAGGGACAAGTTGTGCCAGGTGCTCAGAGGAAGTTTAGGTTGGATGTTAGGAAATATTTCTTCCCCCAAAAGGCTGTCAAACCCTGGAACAGTCAGCTCAGAGAAGTGGAGTCCCTATCCCTGGAGGTATTTAAAAGCTGTGTAGGTGCAGCACTGAGGGACATGGTTTAGTGGTGGCCTTGGCAGTGCTGGGTTAATGGTTCTACTCACTGATGTTAAAGATCTTTTCCAACCTAAATTATTCTGTGATTGTATTTTTATTCTGTGACATAAGTGATGGCAAGAATTGTAAGGGAAAATGTCATCTGTTGGTTTTTGGTTCTTCTGGTTTTGGTTTTGGGGTTTTTGTCGTCCTTGGCTGCTAGGACCAGACATGCAAAGAATGTGTAGTAGAATAAAAACCATATATACAAGGTACTTTCCCAGAAAGAAATAACTTTTACTGAAGGTGTTCTTCAACTCTCTTGTTTCCAGTTGCACTGAAGTGTAATATTTTAGATTTAAGTGCCAAAACGTAAAAAGAATCCAAAACTTTTACTACAGGACACAGGGGGATTGTACATGTTTAGCAGCTCTGCAAGAGCTGAAACAGAAGATTTGGCTTTTATAAGACTATAATTGTTCTCCAAAAGACTTGATTTTAAACAAGGCTGTAGAAAATTATAAAATCTACTGATTTTTTTTTTCAGTTTACTTCTATTTCTTAATATGTTTCATTTGTAAACTGTTTAATCTCTTGACTGTGTGTTTTGTTGGGTTTCTTACTTACTACAGATCTAATGGAGAAGTTGTTTCTCTTCGACCGAAATCTGAAGTTGAGCCAGTAGCAAAACCAAAGTTAGACTCTGAACCATTACCCCTTAGACCAAAATCAGTAGAGGTAGATTCACTTGTGGTGAAGAGCTCTAAAGAATCAGGTAAGAGAACAACAAAATATTCTTCTGGGTCTTTCTGTTTGTATTGCAGTATTTCACAAAGTTAGAAAAAGCCTTTTAAGTAATTTATTCAAAATGCCACAGAGTCAGTTATGCCTATTCAGTAGAAAGTGTGTGTGTACATATATATATATATTTTTAATTAATTTTCTTTTTAGAATGGCTGTAGGTAGCTGCAGGTAAGAGTCAGCAAGTGATGAAGAGATGTCAGGAGGCTGCTTGGAGGTAGTTGATGAGCTCTTGTGTTGTAACACATGACAGGAAGGGAGAAATGTAGCTAATGATTTAGTCATCTAATCTGAAAGCATTTTTTTTTTGCTGCCACTTTTGTGTTTTTTTTATGAAATTGTTTTCCTTACTGACTGGTTCTGTTGGTTCTGCTCTTGCATTTCAGGTAACTTTTGCTTTTCTAGCTTAACTTGTTTATTTTTAGTAATGCCATTACCTTCAGCATTCTGTGATTAAGTTCATAGCTATTCTAGATTATGACTTTATCATACCTGAAATTTGGGCCAGCATGGAGCATTGTATGTTAGCATTTCATGTTTATGGCTTTGCTTAGTGCACATTGAGGCAAACTTGGCATCTCTTTGAATCTAAATTTGTCCAGTAAACCCCTTGATACTGGTTAAAGCACCCACATTGATTATCAGGCTCTCTGAGCTATTTTATAGTTACTTTTAGTCCTTTTCTGACAGTGCAACTGATTCCAGTCCTCTGTGTGCCTCTTACAAGCCATCTGCTGTGAGCATATTTTCTTTTAAACTCTAAATTATTTTTATTGTATGATTACTCACTGCAGTAAAAGCTTTGGTCAATTGTACCTGCAGTGTTTGGCTTGCATAACTCAAGTACAGCCTTTCATCTCAGAAAACATTTTAATAATACATTTTGAAGTAGTATAACTTGCCTTTTTTTTTTTTTTTAGGCCAATTATGATATTCAGGTTGTAGAGTAATTGCTTCTGAAGTGTCATAAATTCATATGAGGGAGAAAAATAATGCATTCAAAAGGTGAAGTAGTTGATGGAAAGAAAAGGGCACTTCTGATTTTTCCATAAAGCATTTAAAATGTTCTTCTAAGCCTCAGTGCTTTGTATGAAGAAAAGTTAGTTCATGTCTTTTTAGTACAGAAGATACATTTTTCTGAGCCACACAAAGCTGGACTTCAAGTATTCTGGAAATACTACAAATATTGTCAGTATCACCTCAAATTATTCCTAAGTTTGGGTTTGTTTTTTTTTAATTCTTTTTTTTTATTCCCCAGTAAAATCTATGCATATGCTGTGAGATGCCTTCTTTTAAAGGTTTTCATTTGGCAGTTTGTTGCCTCTGTTTAAAGGTGAATTTTGAGTGAGAGTACAGAAGAAACTTTCAGGTCAAAGTAAGCAGAAAGGTGAAAAAAAAGATGCACAACCTAGCCTTAAAAACATAAGCCTTGTCCTACTACCCATAAGTTTTTCTCTGTGATTGTGCTAGGTGTGTGATTGATACAGCATAGTAGGATTTTATCCTCCAAAAACAGGTGGAATGTCTTTTTTTCTTTAGGTGCAATTATCTTGACATCCTTGATAACCAGAGTGGCAACGTAGTACCTGTGATATTAGGTATTCACATATATATAAAAAACCTCATTTTATTCAGATTTAGAAAAAAAAATTTCTATGAATCCTGATTTGATAACATAAGACTGATGGAGAAATGAAAGATTTTAATACCTAGGTGGGGCAGGGGACCAGGGTGTCTAACAAATGAGTGAGGTCTGTTCAGTGGTCCTTGTTGGTGCAGAGCAAGCCAAGGATGGATGCTCAGGCAGTCCATGCAGGGATGCAGCACTGGCTGCCAGGGAGCTGCTGTTTGGGGCAAGTTTCAAAAATCCTGTTCTGTAGAACTGCCCTTGTTTTCAAACAAGCTGTGTAAGCCACTTGGAGTCTTGCTACTCTTGTCAAAAAGCATTCCAAACTCCTGCCAGCAAAAGGTGGTGAATCTCCAGCATTGTGCTGCTAAAGACACCATGCTCCCTGCAGCAGTTCAGTAAAGCTCCAGAGCTGTTGGGTCCTTATGTTCAGCTCAAGATTATTTGGTCTTGTAAGAAGTAGAATAGATACTAAAACATTGTACCCATAGTACCTATGTATGGGTTGTTGTATGGCTGGCATTGGCAACTATGTCTCCTCCCCCACCTTTTCTTTCCCCTCCTGAGACTGACCTCCTGAAGTGAATGGAATTTTACAAAAAACCAATGTCTTAAAGAATGCATCTAAGTTTTCTGCAACTCTGTTTGACCAGGAAGTGAGGTGTAGGTTGAGCCACTTTCAATTTTGCTTAAGGAGAAGCTGTAAATATTCTGTATCTGTAGGATAGTTACCAAAATTAGGTCCCCAGGCATCTGATAAGGAGAAATAATCAGTGTTTCTGAACAGCTTTGAGTATGTTGAAATATCTCCTCTTGAAGCTTTATTTGAAAAATTGCATAAATGTTTCTCTGTTCAGTTAGAATGAAAGGGCTGTGAAAGACTAAAGCTATAATACTGGCATGCTGAACGTGTAAAGCAATTCTGTTTCTTCTACAAATGTTTCTTTTTCCTGCTTTGTAAAATAATTTTTTTTGTTCAGAATCTTTTTCTAGACATTCCTCTCCTTGACTTTTCTTTCCAGATTTTGTTTCCTATCCTGTTTGCCATGTTTCCCTTCTTACGTGTCAGGAAATTACCCTACCCTTCTCCATTTTGGTAAGATAACACTCTATAAGGAAATCCAAATGCTTGATGCCATGCACAGAGCCTCTTCTTAACTTCATAATTTTCAGTTGCAGTTATTGATACTAAAATTTTTGGCTTTCAATTAAAAATGTTTTTTTTTTGTTTGTTTGAATGTCTCTTTTCCTTAGCAGTTCAATTATTTTATACTTTTCAATTAGGAACTTGAGAGGATTAAAAAACCCTAAAATTAAGAAAAACTTTACAGTCCAGCTGTGATAATGTGTTCTATACATATAGCATTTCTGGTGTATGTAGGTTAAATGGCTTTATCTTTCTGTACACACAAATTAAACAATAATGAATCTGAATTAGTGAATCCACCAGTGTTGTCTATTTAGTACCATGAGTCCTGTAAAATAGTATTTATGTATTAGGCATGTGCTTAATTGTAACCAATACCTCACTGTTGCTCTATTGCCACTTTAAATATTCTAAAGTTTATATCTGTTCCCTAAATTTTTGGGGTGCAATGTCAGCAAGATGGGTAATAGGAAGAAGGACTGCCATTTCTTTTGCTCCAGGGCTTCATGTGAGGTCTTGTCTTCTAAAATATGTCACCTAATACATTTCACTTCTGTCATGGGCTTTTAAACCCCAGCCATATAAGGTGTTGGAACCATAATTTCTTTAGACACCTCTTCAGCTCTCCTTTTTGTGAAGGCTTTTTAAGACAAACTGCTATCAAGACACTTGCAGTGTTCACAAGTCTTAACAAAACTCCTCAGCTAATTGTAGCTGTTAAAGCTCCTAACAGCTCTGTTGTGGACCCACACTAAGCTTGCAGAAGAGATGTTTCTAATAGTCAGTCCTAAGTAACTGTTTAAGCTTAGCTCACCTTCCTAGAAAGAAAGGAGCTCCTACTCAGCCTTAAAATAATTTTTCTCTCAAATTATCCCCAGATGGATGGTATTTTCATTTGACGCTATGATGGGATTTCATTTAGCAATTACTCAGGCTGTCTCTAAAGAAGTTAATAAATAAATTGATTTATTGGGTGTAAATTGTGAACTCTCAGTGGGTTTCATCAGTGTCTGTTGGCTTCAGTGGGACCAAGCTTTCTCCTGAAATAACTGAGAATGCTCTTTAAAAAGAACAAAACGTCCAAACAAAACTCCAAACCCCATAATGAAACAAACCAACCCACCACCCTCAGTGTCATACCACCATCTGTATTTAAATCATATAAAATTCAAGGCTGTAGTAGTCTTGATCTTAAATCCTTGCCAAATACTGTGATTTTATTTTTTGAGGAGTACACATTATTCTTGGTAGGTTCCTCATAATCTTCATATGCCTGATGTTGACTTTGTTCATGGAGGCAGGGCTGGTGTTACAATCATAATAGCAACTCAATTTACAGTTCTTATTTAAATTTACTTCAAAATGATTTGTCATTCCTGCAGAATGACAAAAGGTGGATGGTTTAAAGGCAAAAATTACTGAGATTGGAGAAAAGGTGCTTTTTTTTTTTCTGCCTTCTTGTTATCTCTATAATAATATTTTACTGCTGTAAATTCTGATTTATATTTTGGCATGGGTTAGTACTCTGAGATTACTGATGACTGAGTAAAGAACATGAAGATAAACCTTTTGGTCACTGTTGCTTGACTTCTAATAAGTTAAATATTTTATTGGCACAGACTACAACAGAAACACCTTCATAATTATTTATTTCTCCCTTGTACCCTTTCCCATCAGCTGCTTGCCATTCATCACTCTTCTGTTCCTTCCTTCTTTGTTTTTCTTCCCTGCTTTTTTTAATTGCAAACAGGATTACATGTTTACAGAAGACTGTCTTTATCTTCAATAAAATTAAAAAGCAGCAAAATCCATTGGTAACAGTGTTATAAATGCTTCCATTTCAACAAGGCAAGAGATGGTGAAGTAGATACACTTAGGGATGTCCAAAAGATGTGAATATTTAAAGGACTTTAAGGATAATAACACAGAATAGAAGACATTAAAATCCATTAAAGCTGTCTGTGGAAAACTTAGTTCCTACAGGTATAAATTAATTTTGACAATGTGTGAGTAGAACTTAGATTAATCTGGTGATTTTAAGTCATCCAAAGACTGAAGTGGTATGAATGGACTTATCTTATCTGACCTCTTGCTATAACTTCAGAATTAATTGATAAAATAGGAAAAGAAGCATCGTAGTTTGTTTGATAAATCATAGTGTCAATTAAAAATCAGACATGGCAAAAAAAAACCAACCCAAAACCTTGAATGTTACTTTTGGTGCCCATAGTAAGTGCTGTGTGGCATTTTAGTTAAACATTTAGAGTCTCTAGAATAAGTCCAACAAATTTGTGTTGTAAAATGAATATAATATCCCTAATCTTATGTCGATGATTAAATAAAAAAGCAATCTCATTACACATCTGATGGCAGGTAAGTAATCATATTTTTGTGGAGAAATGGTTAAGAAGTTGAGCTGTTCACTAGATGAAGTAGTGAGGTTATTAGATTAGGTGTGTTCCATTCTTCCTGTTAATAGTTTTTTTTCCTCAGCTTGCCTCTTCCCATAGGACATAAAGAATTTCTACTGATATAAGAGAGTTTATCTAGAGATGTTAGCATAAAGAGACTGATGAGTTAAGAGATCTATATAATATCTTTTAATAACACATTGAAATGTTTTATTACAGACTTTATGAAGTCGTATGTCTTCTTTAGACAGTGTAATGCATATGAATAAATTACCCTGCACAGAAATATTGGCAGCTAGACAGTGTAATGCATATGAATAAAAAATTACCCTGCACAGAAATATTGGCAGTTAATATCTTATTAACTTACTTTCACCAACTTGTGGACATGTTGATTTAGGTTTTAGTTTACTCACTCAGCTTGGATTTTCATGCTTTTCAAGGGAAGCTTAGTGACAAGAAAGTACACTCTCTTCTAATGGCTGAATGTGGCACCTCTCAAACAGTCATAGCTACATTTTACTGCAAATCTTTAGTTCTTAGCTCTGTTATATGCTGCTATGTTACTGCAGCATTTCTTCTGTTGAGAGCTTGAGTTTAAATACTAGTTGAATTAACTCATAATTTTTTTCAAGGGAGAAAATGTGGTTTCCCAGAGAAGTCAGAGTCATGTAGTTGTTTCATGTGGCTCATGTGTTGTACGTGCTGAAAATCTTTGAAACAATAAGAATTCTGATAATTGTGTTTGGGTTTCTTTTTTTGGTCTTAAGGAGAAAAAAAAATGATAAAAAGAATACAGAAAAACCTTCTGGTCTTGATGATGGTCTGTGTTTGGATCTTTTTCTAGATCTGTTAAGCTTTGATGATGTAATAGCTACCTCAGATAATCTGTCACACCCTACTGCAAACCGACCCAAGATGACTGGTAGGAGGCCACCCTCCCGTTTCAATAGCAGTATACCTGTGAGTATATTGGCTGTCTTTTCCTAGTAGTGCACTAGCTTCCCAGGAAACAGGACTGCACTGGGAAACAGTTTATAAACCATTTAACTGAGAGCAAAATGCAAACTGCCTTGGAGGTTCAGTTCCTGTAGGCTTTGCCTGCAGGAGGATCTGTTCCCAGGAGGGCTGCCTTGCTCCAGAAGGACCTTTTCTGTTCTGTGGGGTACTGCTGCAGTAAGGACTCAGCCCTCCTGGCATCACAGGGGATGAAATAGGGGTTGTACACACACAACTCTCAAAGTGTCTTCAGTGACTTGAAGCCTCACCATGTGGTCTTCACCCACAACAGTGTGGGGCTTGTGATCTTATGTGCCAAGAGGTGAGACTGTCAGACCCTGGGAGCCAGGTGGTGAAAAGTCCTTGAGAACCATTTATATTATCAGATGTTGTTTAGTTCTGTCACACCAGCTACCATCCACAGTTACTGCCTGCTAAAGTTGGTGTCTTAGGGAAGCACCTCTGAAAGGATCAAAGAACTTTTTAGACACTGAAGAGATGCTTGAAAATCCTGTCCTGCAAAGATTCCTGTGTTTCCTTTAAATTCAGCTGAGTAAGAATTGTGGGAAAATGAAGTTCTGACTGGAAGAGAAAGAAAACTGTTGTAGTCTAGCAGTTTAAGTTTGGTTTTGTTATTTTGTTGTGTGGGTTTTTTTGTTTGGTTGTTTGTTTGTTTGTTTTTTTTTTCTTTACTATTGCATCTTAAGAAATGCGACAACTATTAAATATATTTTTAAAAAATCATTTTAATTCTGAAAAAGTGTTCCTTTTTTATGAATGGTTTACCAGGCAAGTCAAAATGTGAGTCCAGAAAAAAGTTTGAAGGTGCAGAAAGAAGAAGAAAGTGCCAAACCAAAGCCAGTTGAAACAAAAAAGGTATGATACCAAGGAGCTCGAGAAGTACCAGGCAGTTAGATGTTCTGTTCAGCTTTCTCATATTGTAGTTCAAATTCATGCAACCATCTAAATGCAAATAATTGTGTTTAAATGCAAGTGAGCCATCTCATTTAGTAGAAAGCTCATAGTAGAAATATTCATATGCAGTTCATTTATACTTCAGTATAAATTGTATCAGTTCTGGTGAGAACTGTTCTATCAGGTAGCATGAAACTATGGTGGTGTTTCCCAGGTAAACTTCATGTCTGCTCAGCATTTAGACTCCCCAACAGACAGAACAGCTGAGCAGATCAAAAAGGTGCACAAATAATAGTAATAAATCTCAGGTTTTTTGTAGGGTAGAGAACTGCAGTGCAACTACTGGTTTTAGTGACTGCAGGAACCTCAGGGAAATGCTTAATAAAGAGCTGTATAAAATAACTCTCAGATACTACAGTAGTCCATTTGAACTGGATGTTGTTTTTTGCCTTTTGGGTAGAAATTAAGGAGATCTGTGCACACGTAGCTCCCATTGCAGTACAACCTGCATGCTGTAAGTTCATAAAGATTTAATTTCTCAGCTTCCTACTGATTTATTTTTTCAGCCATCTGCATTCAGCCCACCAATTCCATCTTCATCTCAGAGACCAAGTTCTGTTGTACTCAACTTTTTTCCTGGAGACATCCAACTTAAAGGAGAAATAGAAGATGAAAAAATTTCTGTGGAAGAGCTCAGGACTCAGATTAATGATTTGATGGGTTTAGTAGAAGCACTGAAGAAAGAGCATGGGTAAATAATTTCCTTTTCAATACCATAAAAGGATATATAGACACCTTGCAAATGTCTTTAATGCCAAACTTCTTGAAAATAAAAAAAGCTATTCTGTATTAATATTAATTCAGAACTTTGTTCTTTAGAAGGTGATCCAGCTAAATGTCCTAAATCCATACAAATTGGATGTCAGAGCATTTTTGTAATTTGTACACTTTTTTTCCCCTTCCTATTTTGTCCACCTGCTTTCATGACAGCTTTCTGAAAATGCTTCTTAAACAGTACTTTCATTGTCAGGAAAAGTAGATAATTTTTGTGGTATTTAACATAAGTATGTGTGCTGGCCTTATGTAACAGTGCAAAAGTATTTGAGGTATTGACGTGGCTGGTAGTAGGGA
>NW_008606022.1:47087-52364 GCF_000691845.1 Merops nubicus
TTTTCATATTTGGTGATTGTGAGGGCCCTGTCATCTGTGTGCACGTGGGTAGGGTGGTGCTTGGGTGAAAATGTAGAAGAAAAATGTAAATGTTGTTTGAGTAACCAAACAGAAAGTGGCAGGATCAGTTGGTCTCCAAAGAAAACCACTAAATTGGCCTTCTGAAGATTAATGAACTAGTCCTTCAGCAACTTGATGGCAATTCCTAGCACTTTATTTCCTGAACGTAGTTATGAAAAGAAAAATGTTTTAGAAACTTTTTATTCTAAAGAATTTCTGTACTCTGTGTACAAGTTGCCAGGTTATTTTAGCTTAAATTCTGTTCTCTGAGTAAAATGACAGGACGAATTTTTAAGTAGCCTATTTAAAATTGTGGTTATAAGTTGGGGAGAGGTGTGTAGTGATAGGTGAGAAGTGCTGAGAGCTGGTGGAAGCTTGTGGTCCACCAAACTTGAGTACCAGGTCACTGCTGGCCAGGTACTTACACGTATGTTTTATTTATAAGATATAGCATCAGACAATTGTTACTAGAATTCATCTTGTAAAATTTAAACTGTCCTGTGCTTTCCATTCTCAGTAATCTGCAACTATTTTCCCCCTTTAACTTTTATTTCTTGTATCTTAACTGCTATTAGGAGAGAACTGGAAAAACTAAAGAAGGAATTGGAAGAAGAGAAGCTGCTGCGAAGTAATCTGGAGGTAATGTTGGTAATTTGAGGGGGGTGAAGTTTAGAAGTGTGGGGCAGTGTTCTGGAATTTGATGCCACAGCAAAGTCTTAATGAAGATGCTCAATCTTTTGGTGTTTTTTAATTGCTGTGTTAGTGTGTGGTCAAATAAATGTCTCATGAGGCAGTTGGGTGTATACAGAAGATTCCCAGTTCATTTTAGTTCTTTCTTTATCTGGAAAATTGTTTTTAACAGTACATATGGTTGGTGTCTTGTGAGTTCAGTTTAGTGTTGCTAGGTTCTGCTTTTTGCTAGAAATACATCCAACTGGACATATTCCAAGAAAGATTAACATTTTTGTTTTAGTAAGACTGAAGGACAAATTTATGTAATCAAAAGAAAACCAGGGTGAAAGTAAACTTTTCTAATGCTGTTATGAACCGTTCAGATATTAAGTAGACAATTCACCAAAAGAACAGAAAGTATCTGAAAAATCTCTTTATGAATGACCACCACCACTCCCAATTTCTTGATGAAGGCTAACTGCATTACAGTATGCTGCCTCTAGTTAATAGGAAGAGCTCACTGTAGAAAATTATCTCAGCCTGGTGCAAAAGGGCATTTTATTTGTGAAATAGTACAAAGCTGCTTTCAAAACTTAAGAACTTCTGGTAAGTCCTCTTTTTATTGTCTCTCTAAAGCAATGAATGTAGTTGCCTTAAGTACACTCTGGGGATGAAGAGGAGGTAACTTCTGTGTATCCTCTCAATCTGTTTGAAGAGATGCAGATTCACCATGGCATGGTTAGGAAGTTAGTCTGAGGTGATGATGCAGCGTTACGTGGGGCTGTGTCAGGGGATTCCACAACCCAGCTCTGCCTGCTTTATTCAGAGTGGCTTTGTCCAATAAGTACAAGAACTATAGGCAAATTTATAATGCTTTTTAAATTCTTGCTTGTTTAGCAATATATTAGGCATTAAATCAGCTGTAGATATTGAGCTGTCAGATGTGTCTGTTTTATGATTTTATTTATTCTAGTGTCTTTGGGATGTAGTTTATAATTTTGGCGAAAAGCTCTGAAAGTTTTAGATTATTGCTACTTGAATACTGACCTTCTTTCTTTCCAAAATGTCCATTTTCCAGCTTGAAATAGAAAAACTGAAGAGAGCAGTGATGTCTACATGAGACAGCTATGGACTCCATGTTTTTAACTCAGAATTCAAAGCTGAACAGAAGAACTGACTTTTATTTCGTAATAATGAATGCTGGTGTTCTACAGTCTTAAAGAAGAAAAGTATAGTAAAAAAAAAAAAAAAGGAATATAGTCTTTTATTCAGAGAGCTAACAAAACAAAAAAGAATAACGGTGTAATTTTTTTGCCAATATAAAAGAGGCCTTATTTCTTACTGTGCTGGAATTGCAGACCTTATTTTTTTGGTTTGCTTGAAAATACTACTGAATCTGTATAGAAAGGAGAGGGAATTCTTAATAGATTTTTATTGAATACCTGTAGCTTAATTTTTAAAGAGATCTATGCTATAAATAGGGTGATCTATCTTTACAACTAATCTGTAAAATAGTCTATGGGGAGGGAAGGAATAACTGTATTGTAACTGTAGTCACTATTTTTCCCCTACACGCAAAAGGGAATATATGATATTTGTATAATTTTGGCAGTCGTACCCAGGGTTATGCTGTTGTGCCTGTCTGCAGTGAGAATATGAATAATATGCTGTTAATAAGTTGAGTAATGAGAGAGGAATTTGCTAATGCAATGAAGCTGGTGGAACTCCTCCTATGCATTGTAGTAAGAAGGAGCGATCTGATCGGAGTAGTTCAGCAGAACGTTCTGTCACTTGCACTATTGGATGAAAAGGGATTTTGGACTGAATGATAGAGTTCTGAGAAAATCAATTTCTCCAACCACAAAATGTGAGAAATACAGAAACAAGACTACAATCCAGTCTTCAATCAACCTGTCGTGCCTAAAATATTACAGTATACAGCATGAAAAAGTAAACCTTATGTCACAGTGTCTGTGATTCTGTGCATCTCAGCTGAAGTCATCAGTCTTTCTAGTGGTTAAATATGCTTCTTCATCTGTTTTTACCCTAGGCAGATTTTGTTTATAATATGTCTTCAAATAAAAATCCCTTTTGGAAAGGTCTCAATATTTATATATTTATGCCATAAACTTTCTCGGTATATTGTGTACCTCTAAATTTAATAACATCTTTGTATTTTTGTGAGTGATTGGAACAATTGCTTTGACAGCATTGTGCTGGTGTCCAAGACAGCATCTCTCACATTTTATGAAAAACAGTTGAAGTCTTGTAGGTTGCCATTGTCTGTAACCCCTGAGCTCAACCCAATGCACCAGAATAATATACAAATAATACACAAAGTGATGGGAGACAACAATATTTATTATGTTCATTTGATAAAAGAATTGAAAAAAACCATATAGCTTTAGAATTCTGGTCAGCTGCATTACAAAAGGGACCTTCTCTCTTTTTGGTCCACTAGAATTTAAATGGCAAAAACATGCCACATAGTTTGGCAACTTCACCAGTAAGAAAAGAAATTAATTTTCTATTCATGGGAATTATAACCAATATAGTAATTATTCACTATGTCACTTGAGGAAGTGACTTGGAAGTGTTACTTCTTGAGAGTATACTTTTTCCCCAGTTGATGCATCATAAAATACAAAAGTCAATTGGAGGATGTTTGTCATTTGCTGATTTAAATTGTCCATAAAATTTGATTAATATACTATGCAGGTATTAGGTAATATTTGCTCGTCACGTTGCTTAAAGAAGATGATTCAATATGAATGCTTTTAACTCCTAATTATCTGGGTGCATCAAAAATGAAGGGTTGAGCCAGATCTTGATATTGAGGAATAACGTGCAGCAGTAATGCTTCTCCTCAGACACTCAGCTCTTGCTTAGAATTCATACCTCTGTCAGGTGATGAAAAGCAAGGGTTGAGCCTCATGGAACAGCCAATTTTGTTATACAAGCTCTTCACTGTGATTACAGCATGAAACAAATCTGGGAATGGATTGCTCTACAGAAATTGTCTGTGTGTCAGCTTGTAGCAGATGCCCAGAACAAGACAATCAGTTAAAACCACAAATGAGAGGTGTTTGCTATTTAATGGCCTTTGTTCACTCTAGCAATAAATGACCCAAGTGCAATGACTTGATTTAAGAAAGCCCTCCTTTAAAAGTCGCTGCTATGAGTATTTTTTAGCCATAAGGAAGTTGCCCTGATGTATGTCTGTCTTGTCTTCAGCTCATGTTATGTCCTGGAGTGGAGAGGAAGGGGGTGGTGGTTTTGAAGACATTCCACAGTACAAGTTCCTAAAAGCAGTATGCTTCACTGACTTGTTTACTGGTGCTGTAAAATGATGCATGCTATCCAAACTCAGCAAATAAAAGAAGTTTCAAAAAAACCTGTTGAAATGGCTGCTCAGTTTTGTTCAGGAATGTTTATTTGCAGGAGGAGTTCAGGAGGTGGGAGCAAAGTGTAGTATTATTTATCTGGAACCTCCATTTTGAGTCTTTCAGATTTTACTTGACTCATTTGGATGCTCTAGTTTCTGTGACAGTGGGTTAGGATCCAAGCAGTTGCTTAATGATTCTTTTTGCAAGTGTAGCTGGGGGTCTTAAATACTCAGTTATCTCCCTATTCCCCCCCCTTTTTTTTTTCCTGTTTAGTCCATATTGAACTGACATTATTGTGCATCTCCAGAGTCTTTTTTCAAGATCCCTCTTGCCACTCAGTAACATGGATAAATGCACATTGGAATCACTTCTTAAACATCTAGTGAAGAGCTCTAGATAGAGTATGGTGTGTTTAAAAGGGACATGGAAGGAAAAAGCAGATGAAGAACAGAAGGGTGTTTTTAAACTGCAATCTTTATAGCATTCTCTAAAAAGCTGTTGTTTCCATACAAGGTACAGGTTTGTTTTCTTTTTTTAAAAATAACCAAACCCTACCTGTCTACTGATTTTATATTTTAAAAACTTATTTACACAGTTACCACAAAGATAACATTTTTCATTGATGTTGCTTCAGGAGAATGAAGTTTCTGATGAAAACCTGTACTGTATTGCAAAGTTTGAGTTTTGTGGCAAGTTATGTTGAACTTCACTGAAGAGAAGGTATTTATTTAAAAGTCCTAAATTAGCAAAAGAAATAGTAAAACTGGGTTTTCACAATTGCCTTACTTTTGGCTGCTGTTAAAGTTCTCTGAGGTGTTTCTGATTGTTTGCTTTCGCAGAGCAGTGTCAAAGCAGCTGGTCCTACATCTTGGGTAATTGGCTTTTGCAAGAGCTGAAAAGAGAAACCACTCCCTGTTTTGGGTGCCTGGGCACTTACCTCCCAGCTTGAAGAATGCAAACAGCCTCGATCAGCTTGTAATGCTGAGACTGATTGATTCAGGGTTTGGAGTGCTCTGCTAGCTTGTTGGAAGTCATGGTTTGAGTATCTCTCTAAGCCCCTAGCTCACACCTCTTCCTTCTGGGAGAAGCACGTACTTGTATCTGAGTGTTAAATTATGCCAGCTCCTGTGTCCTTCAGAGGACTTGCTTAGGTTGAGGA